>NC_067400.1:626933597-627197817 GCF_016432865.1 Antechinus flavipes | reverse complement strand
TTTCATTGCATCGTGGTCTGAAAAGGATGCATTTACTATTTCTGCCTTACTACATTTGAGTTTGAGGTTTTTATGTCCTAATATATGGTCAATTTTTGTATAGGTTCCATGAACTGCTGAAAAGAAAGTGTATTCCTTTCTGTCTCCATTACATTTTCTCCAGAGATCTATCATATCTAACTTTTCTAGTATTCTATTTACCTCTTTGACTTCTTTCTTATTTATTTTGTGGTTTGATTTATCTAATTCTGAGAGTGCAAGGTTAAGATCTCCCACTATTATAGTTTTACTGTCTATTTCTTCTTGCAGCTCTCTTAGTTTCTCTTTTAAGAATTTAGATGCTACCCCACTTGGTGCATATATGTTTAATATAGATAGTGCTTCATTATCCATGCTACCCTTTAGCAAGATATAGTGTCCTTCCTTATCTCTTTTAATTAGGTCAATTTTTGCTTTAGCTTGATCTGAGATCAGGATGGCTACCCCTGCTTTTTTGACTTCACCTGAAGCATAGTAGATTTTGCTCCAACCTTTTACCTTTAACCTGCATGTATCTCCCCGCTTCAGGTGTGTTTCCTGTAAACAACATATTGTAGGATTCTGGCTTTTAATCCATTCTGCTAACCACTTCCTCTTTATGGGGGAGTTTACCCCGTTCACGTTTATGGTTAGAATGACCAATTCTGTATTACTTGCCATCTTGTTAACCCCGGTTTATGCTTTCCTCCCTGCTTTCCCCTTTCCCCCCCTTCCAAGTATTAAGCTTGTGAGCACCCCTTGCTTCTCACAGCCTTCCCTTTTTAGTATCCCTCCCCCCGCCTTAGAGTTCCTCCCCCTGCCTTAGAGTTCCTCCCCCTATCTTACCCCTTTCCCTCCAGTTCCCGTATTCCCTTCCGCTTAGCTTATTCCTTCCCTTTCCACTTTTCCCTTCTCACTTTTCAATGAGATGGGAGAAGTTTCACCATAGATTGAATATGTCTTAAGATTTTTCACTTAAAGCCAATTCTGAAGGCAGTAAGATACCCACTATATTCATCTCCCTCCATTCTTTCTCTCAGATATAATAGGTTTCCTATGCCTCTTCATGAGATGTACTACCCCCACTTTACCCTTTTTCTGGTACAATGTCCTTTCCACATCAATTTCTAGAACAAGGTATACATGTATTCTTTATACATCTATATAGTCAAAATATAGTTCCCAAGATTAATCTTTACCTTTTTAGATTTCTCTTGAGTTCTATATTTGTAGATCAAACTTTTTGTTAAGTTCTGGTTTTTTCATCAGAAATAGATGAAATTCGCTTACTTCGTTGAATGTCCATCTTCTTCCCTGGAAAAAGATGCTCATTCTCGCTGGGTAAGTTATTTTTGGTTGCATACCAAGTTCCTTAGCCTTTCGGAATATCATATTCCAGGCCCTTCGATCTTTTAATGTGGATGCTGCCAGATCCTGGGTGATCCTTATTGTGGCTCCTTGATACTTGAATTGGGTTTTTCTAGCCGCTTGCAATATTTTTTCTTTCATCTGAGGATTCTGGCATTTGGCCACTATATTCCTTGGTGTTTTGATTTTAGGATCCCTTTCAGTGGGTGATCGATGAATCCTTTCAATGTTTATTTTTTCCTCTGTTCCTATGACTTCTGGGCAGTTCTCTTTGATAATTTCCTGGAAGACAGTGTCCAGGCTCTTTTTTTCATCATGTTTTTCTGGGAGTCCAATGATTCTCAGATTGTCTCTCCTGGATCTGTTTTCCAGGTCTGTTGTCTTCCCCAGAAGGTATTTCACATTTTTCTCCATTGTTTGATTTTTTTGGATTTGCTTGACTGATTCTTCTTGTCTCCTCGAGTCATTCAATTCCACTTGTTCAATTCTGATTTTCAGTGAAGTATTCTCTTCACTCACTTTTTTAAAATCTTTCTCTAATTGTCCAATTGAGTTCTTTTGTTCTGTGGAATTTTTTTCCATTTCGCCAATTTTGTTTTTTAGAGAGCTGTTTTCTGTTTCCAGTTCACTAATCCTATTTTTCAAGGATTTTACTTCTTTATCCACTCTCTCTTTAACTGACTTCTCCAGGCTCTTTTGCCAAGCCTCCCTCTCCTTTCCCAAGCTTCTCTCTCCTTTTGCCAAGCCTCACTCTGCTTTCCCCATTTTTCCTCTAGCTCCCTTGTGAGAGCCTTTTTAATCACTTCTATGAGGTTCATCTGTGCTGAGGCACAGACGATCTCCTCCTTTGGGGAATCACCTGGGGACTGTCTGTTTTTAGTCTCCTCAGGATTTAGAGTCTGCTCTCTATCTGTATAGAAGCTGTCAAGGGTTAAAGTCCTCTTCAGCTTCTTGCTCATTCTCTCTATTAATCAGAGACAAACTACCAAAGAAAAACAGAAAAAACTGGAGTCTTTCTTTGGGGGGGGGCTGGGTGTGTTATCGAGCTTCCTCTACAGACTGCAGGGGGCAGCAGTGAGGCACTAGCAGGACTGTGCTGCACCTGCGCTCTGAGATCCCAAAGCGTGCTGAGTCACTGAGGGGGGGAGGGAAGGGGGGGGGCGGCCAGGTCCTGAGAGACTCCAGCTGTTTGGGGTTGTATTCTTCAGCCCCGGTGTTTTTAGCTTCTCTGCTGGGCTGCTGACTTGCTGCAGGTTCCAAACCTGTAGTGAAGCTCTCCCCGCAGAGATGGCTGCAATCACTCCCCACCCCCTCTCCAGTCTGCTCCCGTGCTCTCACTGCCGCTGCCCGCCGCCTGCGCCCGATCTAAAACTGCCACAGCCCTCCAGTAAAGACAGACCTTTCGTGGCGGATCTCAAGGATGGCTTCTCTTGGTAACTATTTGTGGGTTTTTTTCAGTCAAGCATTGATTCAGAGGCTTGTAATGAAATGGATAGTGAGAGAAAGCGTGGAGCTTATGCAGCTGTGAGCCTCCTCTCCGCCATCTTAACCGGAAGTCCCCAGAACCTTTAACTAGAAAAATGTTTTCCCACTTTATTGTTTCCCTTCTAAACTTGTCTACATTATTTGGGTTTGTACAAAACCTTTTTAACTTAATATATTTAAAATTATTTATTTTTGGTTGAATAATGAACTCTAATTCTTCTTTGGTCACAGATTCCTTTCTCTTTCAAAGATCTGAGAGATAAACTATAATTTGTTCTTTTACTTTGCTTATAATATCACTATTTGTCTAAATCATGAACCCACCTTAACCTTATCTTGGTATATGGTGTTAGGTGTGGTCAGTTCCTAATTTCTGCCATACTAGTTTCCAATTTTCCCAGCAGCTTTTGTCAAACAGTGAGTTTTTATTCCCAAAGCTGGAGTTCTGCCATTTGTCAAACACTAGATTACTATAGTCATTGACTGTTTTGTCCTCTGAACCTAATTTATTTCACTGATTGACTACTCTATTGCTCAGTCAATACCAAATGGTTTTGATGACCACTGCTTTATAATATAGTTTTAGATCTGGCATAGCTAAGCGACCTTCATTGGCATGTTTTTTTTTCATTAATTTTCTTGAAATTCTTGACCTTTTATTCTTCCAGGTGAGTTTTAGTATTTCTTTCTAGCTCTGTAAAATAATTTTTGAGAGTTTGATTGGTATGGAACTGAATAAGTGGATTAATTTAGGCAGTGTGGTCATTTTTTTATTATATTCAATCAGCCTACTCATGAGAACTTGATGTTTTTCCAATTCATTAGATCTGACATTATTTGTGTGGCAAGTGTTTTGTAATTGTGTTTATATAGTTCCTGATTTAGCCTTGGCATATAGACTCCCAAATCTTTTATATTATCATCAATTATTTTAAATGGAATTTCTCTTTGTATCTCTTGCTTCTGGACCATGTTGGTAAAAGGGAACTTTCTATTTAAACCTTATACAGTTCATCAAATGGAAAATAACATTTATTTTTACAAACATAAATCATTTTCTTCTATATCTTGAAAATTTTTTTAATTTAAAAAAGAAGTGTAATAAAAACAATAATTATTAAGTATCTAATACTGTCAAATCCCTGTGTTCAATGTTAAGGATACAATGAAGTAAAAAGACAGAAAACACATTGTTTTCAGCTTTTGAAGTTATGAGGAAAGTTGCCCACTAGGTGGAGATCTAAAAGCTCAGAAAATATGAAGGAAGATATTAAGAAAGGGTTTATTCTAGTTAGGGTTAAATGTGGAGTAATGGGATGGGGGAATCTTTTGCTACTCAACTCATTAAGCTCAAAAAAGGCTCATGTTTAGTTTCTATAGAGATCACCGATGGTCTCTTTGATAAACTCCTCAGTGCCCAGGGACACCTCTCTTGTATAAGGCATGATCCAATTATTGTTGAATTTCAAATGGATCTGGGTGGGTCTTATTACTCAAGAAGGAGAAATTCTTTGGGAGCCTTCAAGAAGAAAGGGTTGGAAATGATATCTGTGTGGCCTTTAAAGAAAGGATCTTTACTGGCCGATCATTCAAGGAGAAAATATTTTGTACAGAACATATTAGTTTCTGCAGCAAAGGTGATTGTACTTCATGGAGAAACAAATTCACTTCTGAGCCTGACTTTGTCATAAAACAAAGTCTAATGTTATTGTAACAAGAGTGTGGATCGATAACAGTCACTGTGATATTACCAAAAAACCTAGTTATATCTATTTTAATAATTTCCATGGATCTCTGATATTTTCAGATCAGACAAGTAGGATTCCTGGTTTCAAACATTTTCTGCAAACCATTAATCATGCCAGATACCCAGAGGATATTTTCCTTAAGAAATTTTGGAACTCAGCTTTTGGATGTCCAAATAAACATGGAAAGGAAGATGAATGCCTCTTTAGACAAACTACATTTAAGCTATTTAGACATCACTACATCTAAGCAGAGTTAGACTATCTACACTGCTGTGTATGCTGTGGCCTGGACTCTTCATGAAATGTTCGTGGTGAGATCAGAAATGGAATCCAACATAGATGGAGAAAACAGGGTTATTCACCCCTGGAAAGTAAAGTTCTCCCTCCATAAGCATTGCACTGACACTTGCAATTTTCTTCTTGGTTCGGTTTCCTGGGGTCTCTGGAAGTAGCAATATCAATATTAAACATATATGCACCAAGTGGTGAAGCACTTAAATTTTTAAAAGAAAAATTAAGAGAGCTGCAAGAAGAAATAGACAGCAAAACTATAATAGTGGGAGATCTCAAACTTGCACTCTCAGAATTAGATAAATCAAACCACAAAATAAATAAGAAAGAAGTCAAAGAGGTAAATAGAATAGTAGAAAAGTTAGATATGATAAATCTTTAGAGAAAACTAAATAGAGACAGAAAGGAGTATACTTTCTTCTCAGCAGTTCATAGAATCTATACAAAAATTGACCATAGATTAGGACATAAAAACCTCAAACTCAAATGCAGTAAGGCAGAAATAGTAAATGCATCCTTTTCAGACCACAATGCAATGAAAATTACCTTCAATAAAAAGCCAGAGGGAAATAGACCAAAAAATAATTGGAAACTAAATAATCTCATGGTAAGGAATGATTGGGTGAAACAGGCAATCATAGACGTAATTAATAACTTCACTCAAGAAAATGACAATAATGAGACATCATACCAAAACATGTGGGATGCACCCAAAATGGTAATACGGGGGAAATTTCATATCTCTAGAGACCTACTTGCATATAATAGAGAAAAAGAAGGTCAATGAATTGGGCTTGCAACTAAAAATGCTAGAAAAGGAACAAATTAAAAAATCCCAGTCAAACACTAAACTTGAAATTTTAAAATAAAAGGAGAGATCAATAAAATTGAAAGTAAAAAAAAAACTATTGAATTAATTAATAAAAACTAAGAGTTGGTTCTGTGAAAAAAAACCAACAAAATAGACAAACCCTTAGTAAATCTGATTTAAAAAAGGGAAGAGGAAAATCAAATTGTTAGTCTCAAAAATGAAAAGGGAGAATGCGCCACTAATGAAGAGGAAATTAGAGCAATGATTAGGAGTTACTTTGCTCAACTTTATGCCAATAAATTTGATAAGTTAAATGAAATGGAAGAATACCTTCAAATATACCTTCCCCAGATTAACAGAGGAAGAAGTAAATAGACTAAACAGTGCCATTTTAGAAAAAGAAATAGAACAAGCTATTAATCACCTCCCTAAGAAAAAAATCCCCAGGACCAGATGGATTTACATGTGAATTCTACCAAACATTTCAAGAACAATTAACTCCAATGTTTGAAAACTATTGAAACTATTTGAAAAAACAGGGATTGAAGGAGTCCTACCAAATTCCTTTTATGACACAGACATGGTACTGATACCTAAACCAGGTAGGTTGAAAACAGAGAAAGAAAATTATAGACTGATCTCCCAAATGAATATTGATGCTAAAATATTCAATAAAATATTAGCAAAAAGATTACAGAAAATCATCCCCAGGATAACACACTATGACCAAGTAGGTTTTATACCAGGAATTCAGGGCTGGTTCAATATTAGGAAAACTATTAGCATAATTGACTATATCAATAACCAAATTAACAAAAACCATATGATCATCTCAATAGATGCAGACAAAGCAGTTGATAAAATCCAACATCCATTCCTAATAAAAACACTTGAGAAGATAGGAAAAAATGGACTTTTCCTTAAAATAGTCAGGAGCATATATTTAAAACCATCAGTAAGCATCATATGTAATAGGGAAAAACTGGAAATTTTCCCAGTAAGATTAGGAATGAAAAAATGTTGCCCACTATCACTATTATTATTCGATATTGTTTTAGAAACTCTAGCCTCGGCAATAAGACTCAAGAAAGAGATTAAAGGAATCAGAGTAGGTAATGAGGAAACCAAACTATCACTCTTTGCAGATGATACAATGGTATACTTAGAGAACCACAGAGATTCTACTAAAAAGCTATTAGATATAATTTATAACTTTAGCAAAGTTGTAGGATACAAAATAAATTCATATAAATCCTCAGCATTTTTATACATCACCAACAAAATCCAACAGCATGGTATACAAAGAGAAATTCCATTCAAAATAACTGTTGATAGAATAAAATATTTGGGAATCTATCTACCAAAGAAAAATCAGCAATCATATGAGCAAAATTACAAAACACTTTCCACACAAATAAAGTAGGATTTAAATAATTGGAAAAATATTAAGTGCTTTTGGATAGGCTGAGCGAATGTAATAAAGATGAAAAAACTCCTTAAACTAATCTATTTAGTTGGTGCTATACCAATCAGACCCCAAAGAAACTATTTGAATGACCTAGAAAAAATAACAACAAAATTCATATGGAATAACAAAAGGTCGAGAATTTCAAGGGAATTAATGAAAAAAAAAATCAGATAAATGTAGCCTAGTTGTACCTGATCTAAAACTATATTATAGAGCAGTAGTCACCAAAACCATTTGGTATTGGCTAAAAAATAGATTAGTTGATCAGTGGGAAAGGTTCACAAGACAAAATAGTCAATAACTATAGCAATCTAGTGTTTGACAAAACCAAAGATCTCAACTTTGGGGATAAGAATTCATTATTTGACAAAAACTGATGGGAAAACTGGAAATTATTATGGCAGAAATTAGGCATGGACCCACACTTAACACCGTATATCAACATAAGATCAAAATGTGTCCATGATTTAGGCATAGAATGAGATTATAAATAAATTAGAGGAACATAGGATAGTTGACCTCTCAGACTTGTGGAGGAGGAAGAAATTTATGACCAAAGATGAACTAGAAATCATTATTGGTCACAAAATAGAAAATTTTGATTACATCAAATTAAAAAGCCTTTGTACAAAAAAAAACTAATACAAACAAAATTAGAAAGGAAGCAACAAACTGGGAAAACATTTTTACAATTAAAGGTTCTGATAAAGGCCTCATTTCCAAAATATACAGAGAATTGACTCTAATTTATAAGAAATCAAGCCATTCTCCAATTGATAAATGGTCAAAGGATATGAACAGACAATTTTCAGATGATGAAATTGAAACTATTTCCACTCATATGAGTGTTCCAAATCACTATTGATCAGAGAAATACAAATTAAGACAGCTCTGAGATACCACTACACACTTGTCAGATTAGCTAAGATGACAGGAAAAAATAATGATGAATGTTGGAGGGGATGAGGGAAAACTGGGACATTGATGCATTGTTAGTGGAGTTGTGAACGAATCCAACCATTCTGGAGAGCAATTTGGAATTATGCCCAAAAAGTTATCCAACTGTGCATACCCTTTGATCCAGCAGTGCTACTACTGTGATTATATCCCAAAGAAATACTAAAGGGAAAGGGACCTGTATGTGACAAAATGTTTGTGGCAGCTCTGTTTGTAGTGTCTAGAAACTGGAAAATGAATGAATGCCCATCAATTGGAGAATGGCTGGGTAAATTGTGGTATATGAATGTTATGGAATATTATTGTTCTGTGAGAAATGACCAGCAAGATGAATACAGAGTAGCTTGGAGAGACTTAGATAAACTGATGCTGAATGAAGTGAGCAGTACCAGGAGATGATTATATACTTCAATAACGATATTGTATGAGGATGTATTCTGATCGAAGTGGATATCTTCGACAAGAGAAGATCTAACTCAGTTCCAATTGATCAATGATGAACAGAAGGAGCTACACCCAAAGAAGGAACACTGGGAAATGAGTGTGAACTGTTTGAATTTTTGTTTTTCTTCCCGGATTATTTTTACTTTCTGAATCAAATTCTTCCTGTGCAACAAGAGAACTGTTCAGTTCTGCATACATATATTGTATATAGGATATACTATAACATACTTAACATGTATAAGACTGCTTGTCATCTAGGGGAGGGAGAGAAGGGAAAAGTCAGAACAGAAGTGAGTATAAGGGATAATGTTGTAAAAAATTATCCAGTCATATGTTCTGTCAATAAAAAGTTATAATAAAAAAAAGGTACTTCTTCCTACTAGGAACACAAAAGTCTTCATCAAAACTATGCAGTCACATGACTCCTGAGACTAATATTGTGAGCACATCCACAGCTTTAGTGGACGAAAATTCCCACACAGTGTAGTTGTGAGGTATATGAAACAGCTCAGTGTGGCCTTCCTACCCAATGGCATGAAATTTCAAGTCTGATCTTAGATGCAAATGTGTTTTTTTTCCTTTCCTCACAGTAGAATGAAAATTCCTTTGCTGCAGGAAACATTGGGATGTTCATTTTTGGATTCCCAGGCCTATACAATTTATTTCTAGACATTAATCCTAATATAATTTCAGTTTTATAATATCTTCTCTAAAGGAAAAAAAATCCATCTGTCATTACAGTAATAAGTCGTTAACAATAAAATTTTAGTTTACTGAATTGTCACAAGTTCAAATGAGTAATTTCATTGTTTCACTGAACTTCAAAATATATCATTTTATGGCTTTAATAACTGCAATGATATTATATAGGCTTGTGTTTTAGGAACAGGATTAAGAAAGGATGCTTGCTTCAAAAGTAGGCAGGCATTGACTTGAGGGATGAACATGAAGGGACTACTAGAATAAAAGATGAGTTTTTCTATAGCAAATCTTGGTGGAAATCACTCTCCTGTGGAACAAAGGGAGAGAGATATGAGACAATAAGGAACAAAAACAATTTTGTATGTGCTGCTCAAAGTACTAGTGAAAAAATACTTGGTAAAACCATGTCAGAGAACATTATTTAAAGAATAACCCCAGGCTTCAGGTTGTTTTGATTTAACGATATGGGGGAAAGATGCTGAGATCACCTAAAGTTTGTTCACTCAGTCACGACCACTTTCTGACCTCTCACCTGTCATGGACACCATTCTGATGCACTAGAGCAGTTACCAAAAGATTCCTACAAAGCCTCTGATACATCAGTGAATTCCCTTGTTTCTGGATGCATTGAGAATAGAGTAGGAAAGGAGATAGGAAAAAAACAAATTTTTCACTCAGACACAAGGACACAGGTGCAGAGTTGCAAGCAGCAATGGTCCCAAGAGTCCATCATGGACTAAGTTTCCTCTCCTGGGCAGAAAGATGCACATATAGGATCCTAACCACATAGACCAGCAAGGACATTTCAATGATCCTTTAATCAGGGCTAATCACCTTAAATACTCTCTGGTCTAGCCAGCAATGTCTCTGTTTTAGATATGAGCCAGAGCCATATTCCATTCTGTCTCTAAATGATGAGGGTCAGAGCAAAGCTTGAACAGTTGCTCAAGAAAGAAACTGTTCTTCTGCAGGAAAGTTTTCTGTTCCCAAGACACCTGAAACTGCTACAACTGCTGCTGCCCTGTTTCCTCCACAGCACATCACAAACTTTGCTAAAAAGCAGGTGCACCTTGGCTAGGAGTTGGAGAGCAGTCTCCCACATATTCTTCATGCTTTTCTTTTGCCTGCTTTTGCAGCTGCCATTGTCTGTGGGCAGGGAGCAAGGGACTCCATGTCACCTAGAAAGGTCTTTCAGCCCCACATATTTCAAAGATGGGGATCTTATTGTTGGAGGATTTTTTCCTTTATTTTTACATATAGAGCATACAATTAAATATTGGAAAATGTTTTGGTTTCATCCTCGACATAGTGAAAAAGACTATAAGTAAGTATTTATTCTGTGTTTTTAAATAATTATCAAGTTTTTTTTCTCTGTATCACTTCCTATTGTGAAAACAATTCCTTGTAACAATTAACCATAATCAAGAAAAAAATTCCCACAATGGCCAAATTTCAAATGAATGTGTTATTTTGTACATCAGTCCATCAGCTTTCTATAATGATATCAGTACCATCTTCATTATTAGTCCTTTGCAGTCATTGGGGATTATTGCATTGCTGAGAGTTCTTAAGTTTCTGGTGATGTTTATTTTTACATTATTGCTCTTAAAATATAAATTGTTCTTCTTATTTTTCTATCTTCATACTACATCTGTTCCTACAAATTGTGTGATGTACTATGAAATTACATTGCTTCATTTTCAGCAGAACAATGGTATTAAATTAGATCTACATATCACAATTTCCTCAGCCATTCCATAACAAAAAGGCAGCTCTTTTTGTCCAGATCTTTGTCACTCTGCAAAGAAATGCAATTTTTTTATTTGTACTCCTTTCTCTCTTTATTTTTTAAATCTTTGAAGAACAAGTTATACAAAAGATATCTATAAATCAATGACTTTTTGGCCACAGAAATTGCTTTCCAGAATGCTAAAATAATTAATAGTTCCATTAAAAGTATAATAATGTCATAGTTACCTTATATCTCCTTCCACATTTCATTATTTCTCTCTGTTTTGGTGATTAGGCCAATCTGATAGGTGAGAGGTTGTAATTCAGAATTGTTTTTCTTTTTATTACCATATTTATTTGCCATTTTGAACATTTTTTCATAAACCTAAAGATACCTTGAATTTCTTATCTCGATAACTTTCTATTTAAATTCTTTGACAATTTATCCCATGGACAATGGCACTAGTTTTTAAAAGCATAAAACAATTTTATAACTTGGGAATAAAAACTTTTTTAAAAGAAGCATAATAAACACAATTTTCCAGTTTGACTTCTGATCTTAGTTCCATTGGATTTGTGGGGGGCAAAAACAAGATTTATTTTAAATTTTAAATAACCAAAACTTTCTATATTAACTTCTTTTCTATATGCCTTCTTTGGTCATGGATTCTTTTCAATACTCAAAAAGAAATTCTTCCTAAGCCCACAATATTTTATACCTTAAATATGTATCTATTTTCAGGCAATATTAAGATATTAATATCAATTCATAATAATAATAAAATCACATAAATGACCTATTTCTATCAAGTTAATGTCCAGTTTTCTCACTATAACTTGCCTTATGTTTTTTCATTTTTTTATTGCTTCATGTTTTGAAAATTGATCTAAATTTTTCTCATTTATCTAAATGATTTGGTAGTTCTTAGAAGAACTGCTTATGATGTTGGGGAGTGAAGTAGGAGCTTGTAGACAACTGCTGAAGTGGTTTAAATGTGATAATTCTGAATGGAAAGAGGATGAAATCAATGGTATAGCTCCTGATGCCCTCAGGCCGATACAACAAAGCTGGTAAAAGCCTAGGTAACTGAGACATTGCTAGCAATAAACTGAAATATTCAGAATTTCATAATACCATTGCAAGGAAAATAAAAATGTAGGTTGACCAAAAAATGGATCTTCATATGACAGAGGAAATATTTCTTTGGAAAATTTCCAATTCCTCTTTAATGTTGGTAGACTATACATATTCTTTTTCCCTGATAATCTCCCTCTTACTGCAGGTGGTTTCTCAGACACTATTATCAAGTCCTGGCTTTTATGTTTGCTATAGAAGAAATCAACAGGAATCCCAATCTTTTGCCCAACGTTTCTCTGGGATTCCACATCTACAATGCTTATCAAAATGATGAGAGGACCTTGGAGAGTTCCCTCATGTGGCTGTCAGGCCAGGGACAGACCATTCCAAATTACAGCTGTGAGAGGCAGAGAAAGTCTGTGGTGGTCATTGGAGGAGCCACTTCTGAACTGACTTTCTCCATGGGAACTCTGCTGGAGCTCTATAAGCTCCCACAGGTAGGAAATCAGAGGTTTCATTTAGCTTATGCTGGTTGGAGGGCAGAGGCAGGCCTTTGAGGGTCTGCCAGTTGAAATACAAATGTCAAATACCTTTGGGGAATTCTGATGTCTAATTTTCCTTTCTATTGATTCTCAGAGATCAAAAAGGTAATAGAGAATCTGAGGACATCAGATTTATTACCTTCATCATGTAGAATGTAGAATATTTTGACTTGAAAAAATCATGAAATTGAAACTTTAAAATATTTATTAATTATCTAATATTTCCAGTTCTTAGATTCAATCATAGACATACACAATAGTAAAAATACAGAACATACTTACACCCATTTCACCTAGGACAGGTTTAATGAAGGAGATGACCCTTGAGTGGAATTCTGTATGATCGGAAATAACTTACCAGGTAGAAATGAAGAATGAGTCGGTTTTAGCTAGAAGGGAATGAGACGACTAGGTTCACATGAGGTAGGGTGGGAGAATCTTTTGCACAGATAACTCATTTTAACTGAAAATAGTCATGTTTTGTTCTTTTACAGATCAGCTATGGTCTCTTTGATCCACTCATAAGTGACCCACTTCAGTTTCCTTCTGTTTATCAGATGACCCCCAGTGATACCTCTCTTCCCCTTGCCATGGTCAGGTTAATGCTGCATTTCCAATGGAACTGGGTGGGCCTTGTTGCCTCAGATGACTCAAGAGGTGAGAAATTCCTGAGAGACCTTCAAGAAAAAATGGCCAGAAATGATGTCTGTGTAGCCTTTAAAGAAAGGATCTTTACTGGCCGATCATTCAAGGAGAAAATATTTTTACAGAACATATTAGTTTCTGCAGCAAAGGTGATTGTACTTCATGGAGAAACAAATTCACTTCTGAGCCTGACTTTGTCATAAAACAAAGTCTAATGTTATTGTAACAAGAGTGTGGATCGATAACAGTCACTGTGATATTACCAAAAAACCTAGTTATATCTATTTTAATAATTTCCATGGATCTCTGATATTTTCAGATCAGACAAGTAGGATTCCTGGTTTCAAACATTTTCTGCAAACCATTAATCATGCCAGATACCCAGAGGATATTTTCCTTAAGAAATTTTGGAACTCAGCTTTTGGATGTCCAAATAAACATGGAAAGGAAGATGAATGCCTCTTTAGACAAACTACATTTAAGCTATTTAGACATCACTACATCTAAGCAGAGTTAGACTATCTACACTGCTGTGTATGCTGTGGCCTGGACTCTTCATGAAATGTTCGTGGTGAGATCAGAAATGGAATCCAACATAGATGGAGAAAACAGGGTTATTCACCCCTGGAAAGTAAAGTTCTCCCTCCATAAGCATTGCACTGACACTTGTAATTTTCTTCTTGGTTCGGTTTCCTGGGGTCTCTGGAAGTAGCAATATCAATATTAAACATATATGCACCAAGTGGTGAAGCACTTAAATTTTTAAAAGAAAAATTAAGAGAGCTGCAAGAAGAAATAGACAGCAAAACTATAATAGTGGGAGATCTCAAACTTGCACTCTCAGAATTAGATAAATCAAACCACAAAATAAATAAGAAAGAAGTCAAAGAGGTAAATAGAATAGTAGAAAAGTTAGATATGATAAATCTTTAGAGAAAACTAAATAGAGACAGAAAGGAGTATACTTTCTTCTCAGCAGTTCATAGAATCTATACAAAAATTGACCATAGATTAGGACATAAAAACCTCAAACTCAAATGCAGTAAGGCAGAAATAGTAAATGCATCCTTTTCAGACCACAATGCAATGAAAGTTACCTTCAATAAAAAGCCAGAGGGAAATAGACCAAAAAATAATTGGAAACTAAATAATCTCATGGTAAGGAATGATTGGGTGAAACAGGAAATCATAGACGTAATTAATAACTTCACTCAAGAAAATGACAATAATGAGACATCATACCAAAACGTGTGGGATGCAGCCAAAATGGTAATACGGGGGAAATTTCATATCTCTAGAGACCTACTTGCATATAATAGAGAAAAAGAAGGTCAATGAATTGGGCTTGCAACTAAAAATGCTAGAAAAGGAACAAATTAAAAAATCCCAGTCAAACACTAAACTTGAAATTTTAAAATAAAAGGAGAGATCAATAAAATTGAAAGTAAAAAAAAACTATTGAATTAATTAATAAAAACTAAGAGTTGGTTCTGTGAAAAAAACCAACAAAATAGACAAACCCTTAGTAAATCTGATTTAAAAAAGGGAAGAGGAAAATCAAATTGTTAGTCTCAAAAATGAAAAGGGAGAATGCGCCACTAATGAAGAGGAAATTAGAGCAATGATTAGGAGTTACTTTGCTCAACTTTATGCCAATAAATTTGATAAGTTAAATGAAATGGAAGAATACCTTCAAATATACCTTCCCCAGATTAACAGAGGAAGAAGTAAATAGACTAAACAGTGCCATTTTAGAAAAAGAAATAGAACAAGCTATTAATCACCTCCCTAAGAAAAAAATCCCCAGGACCAGATGGATTTACATGTGAATTCTACCAAACATTTCAAGAACAATTAACTCCAATGTTATATAAACTATTTGAAAAAACAGGGATTGAAGGAGTCCTACCAAATTCCTTTTATGACACAGACATGGTACTGATACCTAAACCAGGTAGGTTGAAAACAGAGAAATAAAATTATAGACTAATCTCTCTAATGAATATTGATGCTAAAATATTCAATAAAATATTAGGAAAAAGATTACAGAAAATCATCCCCAGGATAATACACTATGACCAAGTAGGTTTTATACCAGGAATTCAGGGCTGGTTCAATATTAGGAAAACTATTAGCATAATTAACTATATCAATAACCAAATTAACAAAAACCATATGATCATCTCAATAGATGCAGAAAAAGCAGTTGATAAAATCCAATATCCATTCCTAATAAAAACACTTGAGAAGATAGGAATAAATGGACTTTTCCTTAAAATAGTCAGGAGCATCATATGTAATAGGGAAAAACTGGAAATTTTCCCAGTAAGATCAGGAGTGAAAAAATGTTGCACACTATCACCATTATTATTCAATATTGTATTAGAAACACTAACCTCTGCAATAAGAGTCGAGAAAGAGATTGAAGGAATTAGAGTAGGCAATGAGGAAACCAAACTATCACTCTTTGCAGATGATATGATGGTATATCTAGAGAACCCCAGAGATTCTACTAAAAAGCTATTAGAAATCATTCATAATTTTAGCAAAGTAGCAGGATACAAAATAAACCCCCATATCAGCATTTTTATACATCACCAACAAAATCCAACAGCAAGAGATACAAAGAGAAATTCCATTCAAAATAACTGTTGATACCATAAAATATTTGGGAATCTATCTACCAAAGGAAAGTCAGGAATTATATGAGCAAAATTACAAAACACTTTCCACACAAATAAAGTAGGATTTAAATAATTGGAAAAATATTAAGTGCTCTTGGATAGGTTGAGCGAATATAATAAAGATGACAAAACTCCTTAAACTAATCTCTTTAGTTAGTACTATACCAATCAGAGCCCAAAGAAACTATTTGAATAACCTAGAAAAAATAACAACAAAATTCAAATGGAACAACAAAAGGTCGAGAATTTCAAGGGAATTAATGAAAAAAAAAATCAAATGAAGGTAGCCTAGTTGTACCTGCTCTAAAACTATATTATAGAGCAGTAGTCACCAAAACCATTTGGTATTGGCTAAAAAATAGATTAGTTGATCAGTGGAATAGGTTAGGTTCACAAGACAAAATAGTCAATAACTATAGAAATGTAGTGTTTGACAAAACCAAAGATCCCAACTTTGGGGATAAGAATTCATTATTTGACAAAAACTGATGGGAAAACTGGAAATTAGTATGGCAGAAATTAGGCATGGACCCACACTTAACACCATATATCAAGATAAGATCAAAATGTGTCCATGATTTAGACAGAAAGAACGAGATTATAAATAAATTAGAGGAACATAGGATAGTTGACCTCTCAGACTTGTGGAGGAGGAAGAAATTTGTGACAAAAGTTGAACTAGAAATCATTATTGATCACAAAATAGAAAATTTTGATTACATCAAATTAAAAAGCCTTTGTACAAAAAAACCTAATACAAACAAAATTAGAAAGGAAGCAACAAACTGGGAAAACATTTTTACAATTAAAGGTTCTGATAAAGGCCTCATTTCCAAAATATACAGAGAATTGACTCTAATTTATAAGAAATCAAGCCATTCTCTGATTGATAAATGGTCAAAGGATATGAACAGACAATTTTCAGATGATGAAATTGAAACTATTTCCACTCATATGAGTGTTTCAAATCACTATTGATTAGAGAAATACAAAGTAAGACAACTCTGAGATACCACTACACACCTGTCAGATTGGCTAAGATGACAGGAAAAAATAATGAGGGATGTTGGAGGGGATGCGGGGAAAACTGCGACATTGATGCATTGTTAGTGGAGTTGTGAATGAATCCAACCATTCTGTAGAGCAATCTGGAATTATGCCCAAAAAGTTATCAAACTGTGCATACCCTTTGATCCAGGAGTGCTACTACTAGGCTTATATCCCAAAGAAATACTAAAGAAGGGAAAGGGACCTGTATGTGCCAAAATGTTTGTGGCAGCCCTGTTTGTAGTGGCTAGAAACTGGAAAATGAATGAATGCCCATCAATTGGAGAATGGTTGGGTAAATTGTGGTATATGAATGTTATGGAATATTATTGTTCTGTGAGAAATGACCAGCAGGATGAATACAGAGTAGCTTGGAGAGACTTATATAAACTGATGCTGAATGAAGTGAGCAGTACCAAGAGATGATTATATACTTCAATAACGATATTGTATGAGGATATATTCTGATGGAAGTGGATATCTTCGACAAGAGAAGATCTATCTCAGTTCCAATTGATCAATGATGGACAGAAGGAGCTACACCCAAACAAGGAACACTGGGAAATGAATGTGAACTGTTTGCATTTTTGTTTTTCTTCCCAGATTATTTTTACTTTCTAAATCCAATTCTTCCTGTGCAACAAGAGAACTGTTCGGTTCTGCACACATATATTGTATCTAGGATATACTATAACATATTTAACATGTATAAGACTGCTTGCCATCTAGGGAAGGAAGAGAAGGGAAAAGTTGGAACAGAAGTGAGTACAAGGGATAATGTTGTAAAAATTACCCAGGCATATGTTCTGTCAATAAAAAATTATAATAAAAAAAGGTACTTCTTCCTACTAGGAACACAAAAGTCTTCATCAAAACTATGCAGTCACATGACTCCTGAGACTAAATATTGTGAGCACATCCACAGCTTTAGTGAAGAGAATTCCCACTCAGTGTAGTTGTGAGGTATATGAAACAACCCATTAAGGCCTTCCTACCCCATTGGCATGAAATTTCAAGTCTGATCTTAGATACAAATGTGGTTTTTTTTCCTTTCCTCACAGTAGAATGAAAATTCCTTTGCTGCAAGAAACATTGGGATGTTCATTTTTGGATTCCCAGGCCTATACAATTTATTTCTTGACATTAATCCGAATATAATTTCAGTTTTATAATATCTTCTCTAAAGGAAAAAAATCCATCTGTCATTACAGTAATAAGTTGTTAATAATAAAATTTTAGTTTAAAGAATTGTCACAAGTTCAAATAATAATTTCATTGTTTCACTGAACTTCAAAGTATATCATTTTATGGCTTTTATAACTGCAGTGATATTATATGGGCTTGTGTTTTAGGAACAGGATTAAGAAAGAATGCTTGCTTCAAAAGTATTGGGGGATGAACATGAAGGGACTACTAGAATAAAAGATGAGTTTTTCTATAGCAAATCTTGGTAGAAATCACCCTCCTGTGAACAAAGGGAGAGAGATATGAGACAATAAGCAACAAAAACAATTTTCTATGTGCTGCTCAAAGACTAGTGAAAAAATATTTGGTAAAACCATGTCAGAGAACATTATTTGGAGAATAACCCCGGGCTTCAGGGTGTTTTGATTTAATGATATGGGGGAAAGATGCTGAGATCACCTAAAGTTTGGTCACTCAGTCAGGACCACTTTCTGACCTCGTCACCTGTCATGGACACCACTCTGATGCATTAGAGTAGTTACCAAAAGATTCCTACAAAGCCTCTGATACATTAGTAAATTCCCTTGTTTCTGGATGTATTACTGTGTCCCGTACCCACTTGATAACAATTGTCAGTGCTGAGTATAGAGTAGAAAAGGAGGAATGAGAAAAATACAATTTTCACTCAGACACAGGGACACAGGTGCAGAGTTGCAAGCAGCAATGGTCCCAAGGGTCCATCATGGACTAAGTTTCCTCTCCTGGGCAGAAAGATGCACATATAGGATCCTAACCACATAGACCAGCAAGGACATTTCAATGATCCTTTAATCAGGGCTAATCACCTTAAATACTCTCTGGTCTAGCCAGCAATGTCTCTGTTTTAGATATGAGCCAGAGCCATATTCCATTCTGTCTCTAAATGATGAGGGTCAGAGCAAAGCTTGAACAGTTGCTCAAGAAAGAAACTGTTCTTCTGCAGGAAAGTTTTCTGTTCCCAAGACACCTGAAACTGCTACAACTGCTGCTGCCCTGCTTCCTCCACAGCACATCACAAACTTTGCTAAAAAGCAGGTGCACCTTGGCTAGGAGTTGGAGAGCAGTCTCCCACATATTCTTCATGCTTTTCTTTTGCCTGCTTTTGCAGCTGCCATTGTCTGTGGGCAGGGAGCAAGGGACTCCATGTCACCTAGAAAGGTCTTTCAGCCCCACATATTTCAAAGATGGGGATCTTATTGTTGGAGGATTTTTTCCTTTATTTTTACATAAAGAGCATACAATTAAATATTGGAAAATGTTTTGGTTTCATCCTCGACATAATGAAAAAGACTATAAGTAAGTATTTATTCTGTGTTTTTAAATAACTTTTCAATTATCAAGTTTTTTTTCTCTGTATCACTTCCTATTGTGAAAACAATTCCTTGTAACAATTAACCATAATCAAGAAAAAAATTCCCACAATGGCCAAATTTCAAATGAATGTGTTATTTTGTACATCAGTCCATCAGCTTTCTATAATGATATCAGTACCATCTTCATTATTAGTCCTTTGCAGTCATTGGGGATTATTGCATTGCTGAGAGTTCGGAAGTGTTCTGGTGATGTTTATTTTTACATTATTGCTCTTAAAATATAAATTGTTCTTCTTATTTTTCTATCTTCATACTACATCTGTTCCTACAAATTGTGTGATGTACTATGAAATTACATTGCTTCATTTTCAGCAGAACAATGGTATTAAATTAGATCTACATATCACAATTTCCTCAGCCATTCCATAACAAAAAGGCAGCTCTTTTTGTCCAGATCTTTGTCACTCTGCAAAGAAATGCAATTTTTTTATTTGTACTCCTTTCTCTCTTTATTTTTTAAATCTTTGAAGAACAAGTTATACAAAAGATATCTATAAATCAATGACTTTTTGGCCACAGAAATTGCTTTCCAGAATGCTAAAATAATTAATAGTTCCATTAAAAGTATAATAATGTCATAGTTACCTTATATCTCCTTCCACATTTCATTATTTCTCTCTGTTTTGGTGATTATGCCAATCTGATAGGTGAGAGGTTGTAATTCAGAATTGTTTTTCTTTTTATTATCATATTCATTTGCCATTTTGAACATTTTTTCATAAACCTAAAGATACCTTGAATTTCTTATCTCAATAACTTTCTATTTAAATTCTTTGACAATTTATCCCATGGACAATGGCACTAGTTTTTAAAAACATAGAACAATTTTATAATTTGGGAATAAAAACTTTTTTAAAAGAAGCATAATAAACACAATTTTCCAGTTTGACTTCTGATCTTAGTTCCATTGGATTTGTGGGGGGCAAAAACAAGATTTATTTTAAATTTTAAATAACCAAAACTTTCTGTATTGACTTCTTTTCTATATGCCTTCTTTGGTCATGGATTCTTTTCAATACTCAAAAAGAAATTCTTCCTAAGCCCACGATATTTTATACCTTAAATATGTATCTATTTGCAGGCAATATTAAGATATTAATATCAATTCATAATAATAATAAAATCACATAAATGACCTGTTTCTATCAAGTTAATGTCCAGTTTTCTCAATATAATTTGCCTTATTTTTTTTCATTTTTTTATTGCTTCATGTTTTGAAAATTGATCTAAATTTTTCTCATTTATCTAAATGATTTGGTAGTTCTTAGAGGAACTGCTTATGATGTTGGGGAGTGAAGTAGGAGCTTGTAGACAACTGCTGAAGTGGTTTAAATGTGATAATTCTGAATGGAAAGAGGATGAAATCAATGGTATAGCTCCTGATGCCCTCAGGCCCAGATACAACAAAGCTGGTAAAAGCCTAGGTAACTGAGACATTGCTAGCAATAAACTGAAATATTCAGAATTTCATAATACCATTGCAAGGAAAATAAAAATGTAGGTTGACCAAAAAATGGATCTTCATATGACAGAGGAAATATTTCTTTGGAAAATTTCCAATTCCTCTTTAATGTTGGTAGACTATACATATTCTTTGTCCCTGATAATCTCCCTCTTACTGCAGGTGGTTTCTCAGACACTATTATCAAGTCCTGGCTTTTATGTTTGCTATAGAAGAAATCAACAGGAATCCCAATCTTTTGCCCAACGTTTCTCTGGGATTCCACATCTACAATGCTTATCAAAATGATGAGAGGACCTTGGAGAGTTCCCTCATGTGGCTGTCAGGCCAGGGACAGACCATTCCAAATTACAGCTGTGAGAGGCAGAGAAAGTCTGTGGTGGTCATTGGAGGAGCCACTTCTGAACTGACTTTCTCCATGGGAACTCTGCTGGAGCTCTATAAGCTCCCACAGGTAGGATATCAGAGGTTTCATTTAGCTTATGCTGGTTGGAGGGCAGAGGCAGGCCTTTGAGGGTCTGCCAGTTGAAATACAAATGTCAAATACCTTTGGGGAATTCTGATGTCTAATTTTCCTTTCTATTGATTCTCAGAGATCAAAAAGGTAATAGAGAGTCTGAGGACATCAGATTTATTACCTTCATCATGTAGAATGTAGCATATTTTGACTTGAAAAAATCATGAAATTGAAACTTTAAAATATTTATTAATTATCTAATATTTCCAGTTCTTAGATTCAATCATAGACATACACAATAGTAAAAATACAGAACATACTTACACCCATTTCACCTAGGTCAGGTTTAATAAAGGAGATGACCCTTGAGTGGAATTCTGTATGATCGGAAATAACTTACCAGGTAGAAATGAAGAATGAGTCGGTTTTAGCTAGAAGGGAATGAGACGACTAGGTTCACGTGGGGTAGGGTGGGAGAATCTTTTGCACAGATAACTCATTATAACTGAAAATAGTCATGTTTGGTTCTTTTACAGATCAGCTATGGTCTCTTTGATCCACTCATAAGTGACCCACTTCAGTTTCCTTCTGTTTATCAGATGGCCCCCAGTGATACCTCTCTTCCCCTTGCCATGGTCAGGTTAATGCTGCATTTCCAATGGAACTGGGTGGGCCTTGTTGCCTCAGATGACTCAAGAGGTGAGAAATTCCTGAGAGACCTTCAAGAAGAAATGGCCAGAAATGATGTCTGTGTAGCCTTTATAGAAAAGATCACCACTAGAAAGTCATCAAATAAAAACCTATATCAATATTTTGTACTCAGCATACATGTTTCTGCAGCAAATGTGTTTGTCATTTATGGAGATACAAATTCACTTCTGAGCCTGGTGTTTGGGGCAAATCCTTATGTCCTTGCAAGAAAAGTGTGGATCACTACCAGTCACTGGGATATTGCCAAAAAACCTGGTTATATCTATTTTGATAATTTCCATGGTGCTCTGATATTTTCAGATCAGACAAGTAAGATTCCTGGGTTCAAAGATTTTCTGAAAACTGTTAACCCTGCCAGACACCCAGAGGATATTTTCCTTAAGAACTTTTGGAACTCAGCTTTTGAATGTCCCTATGTACATGGGAAGGAAGAGGAGGAAGTCTGTTCATCAAATGCATCTTTAGACAGCCTGAGTTTGAGCTCTTTAGAAAACATTATGTCTGACCAGAGTTACACTGTCTACACTGCTGTGTATGCTGTGGCCTGGGCTCTTCATGAGATGTTCTTAGTGAGATCAGAAATGGAATTCAACATAGATGGAGACAACAGGGTCGTTCCCTCCTGGAAGGTACGGTTCCCCTCTTCATAACAGTGACACCCAAATCTCTGATTCTCGACTTGCAATATTTGGAAAAGATATAAGGGATTACTAACTCAGTTCAGCTTTTTTCAGGGAGGTAGCTCTGCACAGCAGACTCAGGATATTTTAGCTCATTTCTTGTCATTTCAGAATTAGTATCACCTCTGAGGGATGTAGCTCTTTTCAACAATGAAGTGATGCAGATCAATTCCAATAGACTTGTGATGGAGAGAGCCATTTCCATTCAGAGAGATACCTATGGGGACTGAATGTGGATCACAACATAGTATTTTCCTCTTTTTGTTGTTGTTTACTTGCTTTTGTTTTCTCTCATTTTTTTTATCTGATTTATTTTGTTCAACATGATGTGTGGAAATATATATAGAATTGCACACACTTCACTTATTTTGGATTACTTGTGGGGAAGAGAAACAGGAGGCAAGGGAAGGAAAAAAAAACATACCACAAGGTTTTGCAAGGATAAATGTTGAAAATGATTTTTGGTTGTATTTTTTAAATAAAAAGCTATTGTTTAAAAAATTAGGATCTGTTCAGATCCCTGTGACAAGATGCAGGAGTGAGAATCGAGATTAACTGGTTCCTGAGGGTCTTTGACAAAGAAGATGTCAGAGAAGGGAAGGTGCATCAACACGACAGATGCCATGCCTCGAGGGGATGAGGAAGTCAGAACTAGGCATTTCTGTTACCCTGGCAGTTTTAGTTATTCCATGACAGCCAAGCACAATGGAGAGAACTCCATTTGTTAAATCCTGTATCTGAAAATTATTCCTCAGGTGAGATTGAATAAGAGAATTTATTTTTCTAGGAAATAAAGCTGAATGAAATAGCCTCTGAGGTCCTTTCCAGCTTTCAAGCTAACTTTTTTCTTTTCTTTTTTTTTTGCAAGGCAATAAGAATTAAGTGACTTGTTCAGGATCACACACAACTGTCTCAGGCTGATTTAAACTCAGGTTTTCCAGAATCCAGTCCTGTCTCTAACTACTGCACCACCTGATTGATCCTTGCAATTTAAAGTTTAACAAGGACTGTTAAATCTCAAAACAAGGATTTATATATTGATTTTTATAAAAATATAAGCGCCTTTAGAACAGGGATTTCTCTTATTTTGAGTTTAGTCTCCCACACTAACATGATGTCTTGGCTACTTGAAAAGCACTTAATAGTTGCTTCTTGAATGAAAAGTGTCTTGAATCTTAATTATCTAATTAGATTCTTATTTCTTCTCTCTCCCACTCATCAGTTTTTGAGCTACTAACTAATCAACAAATAGGCATTTAGAATGGTTCTACCAAAAGATAAGAAATATGATATACAACAGAGATAAGAACTTAAAGATTAAAAAAATCTCATTTGTCTCAAAAATTTAACACTAGAAGAGGCAACATAAATATGTCTGTATATATGCATATTTCTATATAGACATATAGAATTATATGTGTATTTATTGTAAATATATTTACAAAGTAAAGGTTTCACATCTTATATACATACATAATATTTTACCTGTATGTATAAAATAAATATAAAAATATAGAAAACAAAAATATAAATATCTCCAAATACAAGAAGATTAGGGAAAGAAGACAAATATCAGCAAAATAATCTTCTTTAAGCATTACACATTTTGTCAGTGTTTCAATAACTTCTTATGTTTAACCTATAAAATATTGCTTGCACTTTGGGGGACAAGGGAGATCACTGAGGGAGGGAGAAAAATTGGAACACAAGGTTTTGCAAAGATAAATATTTAAAACTCTCTTTCCATCTATTTGGAAAAATAAAATACAAACTAAAAAAGCATCTTAACATGTCCTTCTCCTAACCCAATATTATAATACACTCATAGTTAGGAACCACAAATAAATTTTTATATCCTCTAGCAGAAAACAACCTCAGCTTGGAATTAAAGCTCTGTAAAGTGTGATCCCAACTTTCCAATCTAATTTCACACCATACCTATTTAACATTTTATGTTTCAGCAAAATTCCCAACTGGATGTACTCTGAATTAGGATCCTATCCTGTGACTCCAAAATTTTACACAGGCACTTAAGCCTAAAACATATTGCTACCTCACTTCTGGCTCACAGAATCTTTAGCTTCCTATAGGTTCAGATGCTGTGTTCTCACTTAAAAATCCTTGCTCGATTCTCATTTCATATCAGATAATATGGGTAAAAAAATTATATATGGAAAATGCATTGCATATAAAGAATGCTATGGAAATACTTCTTTCCCTTCTAATTCAGTAGTATTTTATTCTTCATGGAATGATACTGTATTTATTTTTATGATCCAATGCCCTGTTATCCAGAGGAATGTAAGCTCCTTAATGGCAAGGAGTTATCATTTTTATTTTATATCTTAAGGACCCAGCTAAGTGCTTTGAATTAATAAATCGTTATAAAGGCTTTTAGGATTGTACTGGAAGCAGTCTAATTAATTATAGGGGTGAACTGTGTACCACCCTACTTACTCTAAACAATACTAGATGCTCTCTTCCTGTACCTTCGTTCCCAAACCCACTCTCATCAAAGAGAGAAAAGGACATTCTGGGTTTTTCAACAGGTTGAAAAATTCCTATTTCCAGCTTGAGATTTGGCCCAGTCTTCTAGCCTGGAGAAAACAGTTGAGTCTCTAGTTCTGTTATCCAATTTCTTAGCAATCCATCCTAATTCTGTGACAAATGAAAAATCTTAGGATTGTACTCATTGCAAGGAATTGAAGAAAAAAATAGCAGAGAAACTAGAAAACATCCCGGAGAGAATCTAGTGGTGAACTTTCAACTCATTTTCTTCCCTTTCAGCTCCATTCCTTTCTGAAGAACCTTCAGTTTAACAATAGTGCTGGGAAGCTGGTGGTCCTGGATAAGAAGAGGAACTCTGTGGCAAACTATGATGTTCTCAACTATGTGACCTTTAGCAATGATACCGAAGTCCTAATAAAAGTGGGAGAGTTTATATCCCAAGCTCCACTTGGCCAAGATTTAACAATACAAGAGCATGCCATTACGTGGTCGACATGGAATAAAAAGGTAAAGAATGATCAAAATGTTGGTTTTATAAAAACTGTCAACATAAAATAGAGCCCATCAGAATAGTCAGTAGCATATTGTCAAACTTGCGGCATACTCCACAAAATCTGCTCAGAGGAAACAGCTTAGAAATAAAGTTTTTTGGTGCATAATGAATTATGATCATTAGCGTTTTTCCCTCCCAAGATTTTTAAATCTTGTAAAGAAAAAACTACCTCTTAAAGACTGTGGTTTTTATCCAGTCACTCAGAATTTACTATTTGTGACCCCATGGAATATAGATCACCAAGCCCTTCTCTCTTCCCCTACCTCTCAAGTTGGACCAATTCTAGAATTTTTTCCATGACATTATTTCTCCATCTCATCCTCTGCAATCCTTTTCTCCTTTTCACTTAATCTATCATGATGTTAGGGATTTTTCTGAGTCTCTCAGTATGCAGCTTCACCTTCATTATTTGACATTCCAAGAAAATAACTTTAATTAAAGTTTTAAGTATTGACCAATCTGATCTTTTTGCTGAACCAAAATCTTTCAAAAATCTTCTCTAGCATCGTGATTCAAAAAATGATTTTCCATAATGCTGTTTTCTTAAAAGTTCTACTCACAATGTCATACACTGTTCCTGGGGGAAAATACAACCATATGTATACAGACGTTTGCTAAGAAGGTAATATCTCCACTTTTTAGTATTCTGTCTAGATTATCCCTTCTAAGGAGAAAGCCTCTTTTAATGTCATCATAGAGGTCACCATCTGTAACAATTTTTGAACCAAAGCACAGAAAATGTTTTACTGTTTTTTTTGGTTTTTTTTTTTTACTGTTTATTATTTTTGTCCCCATATTTGAAACAAAGTGATAGAACTAGTCATAAAGATCTTGGGTTTTTACTTAGTTAGATTGATTTTGTTGAGCTTCAAAGCATTTTTCTCACTATAATCAAGAGGTTCCTTAATTCTTCTTCTCTTTGTGTCACCAGAAAGATGATGTCTGAATAACTGAGATGTTTGAAATTTCTCCTGAAAAACTTGATTTCAGCTTTTGTTTCATCCAGTCAGTCATTTTTCATAACTTGTTCTACATATAAATTAACTAAATAAAGAGAAAGCATACAATATGATCATAATCTTTTTCCAATCAGAAAGCAATTAGTTGTTGCATGTTTAGTTGTATCTTTACTTCTTGATCCACATTCATGTTCCTGGGGCTGCAGTAGGGTGATCTAGTACATCTCTTTGAGGACTTCCCACATATGTTATAAGTTACATGGTCAAAGTAAATGAAGCAGACATGCTATGGTGGATTTTCCTGGGACCTTCTTCCATTACCCATAGTCTATGGATCTTGGCAATTTGATCTCTAATTCCTCAATTTCTTTTGAAATCAGTCTTCTTTTCTGGTAATTCTGTCCTTGGTCTTGCAGCCTTACTTGAAAGATCTTAAATATAACCTTGCCAACATTTGAATGAATGCAGTTCCTCAGTGACTTGAATTGTCTTGGAATTGTCTATCTTTAGAACTGACATGTAAATGGATCTTTTAATTCCAATGTCTACTATTATGTTTTTCAAACTGGCTGTCCTACAGTGTCCAGTTTTTTAAGAGCCACATCTTTCAGAATTTTAAATAGCTTGGCTAAAATTGTATTAGTTTCCCCAGCCTTATCATTAGTAATGGTTACTAGGGCAATAATGATTTCCTTCTCCCAAATACCTAGTTCTTGAGAATAGCCACAACATCATGGTTATTGGATAGTTCCATGATGTTCTACTTCTGTTAAATACAGAACATTTTGTTTTTTATCATGTCCATATTTGCATGAAATTTTCCCCTCTTAGTTCCAATTTTCTTTATGAAATCCTGTATATTTCCCTTTCTATTGTCTTTTATTTCTTTGCATTGCTTCTTTATGAAAACCTCACCCAGGTTGTTTGGACCCTAATAGAATCCTCTCTTCTTCAGCTGAGAAGAAATCCAACTCCCCAAGCCTTTAGTTATGTGGGTCCCTTTTGCAAGGAAATTGATCTAGTCTTTGTCAGAATGAGTGCTCAAAAGCCTTTGGAATATTCCCCATGCAGCTTCCTCAGTCCAGATGCAGTAAAGTCTGTGGTCCTGGATTCCAGAAGAAAGCCCAGGAGGGAAGTCCTGTCTGCTGTTTTAACTGTGACCCCTGCCCAGACAGACACATTTCCAACCAGACAGGTAAGTCTTTGAGGACATGTTCACCTTCAGCAAATGTGGATCCAGGGCAACCAACTGAAGCTGGATGGGTGTCCCACTTACTGTAAGGCACAGGAAACATATTAATATTGGAATATGGTATCAGGCACCAAAGGAAGTCTAGAAGAAAAGTCAGAATGATCAAGAATATTGAAGGTCCAAAGTGATCAACATCAGAGAGATATGAGGGGGTTGAGATCCACAAAGTAGGAATTTCTTGCCAAGTTTCTCTGTACTTCAATTGCTTAGAGATAGATTGCAGAAAAGAGCCCCTATGTACACAGATTTCTTGTAACTATATAGGAGTTAAAAGAGTCAAGAGAGTCTTTTCCATCAAGACAGCAGTAAGGAAATAGAAATGCTCTCATACTAATTTAAGAGAAGAGAAAGATGAAGTGACCATTCACAGTAACATGGTTACTGAAGAGGGCTGGGACCCAATGAGGGTACTGAGTTGGAATTTGGTGAAATTTTCAATTCATGTCAGCTGTTTCCCCTGCATGTTTACCATTTGATGTACAATGATTGCCAAGAAGGCATCAATCTACCCATCCCAAATACTTCTCTCACTCAGAAAACTACCTGCCTTGCCAATAGACAATGATCTGTTTGAAGCCCAGACCTAAACATCCTCAACACAGAACTATGATTTGGGGGGAGATGCAAGTTATACTTTAAGATACTTTAACCTGACAAAGCTGTGCACATAGGCAGAAATTTGGGAAATTACTTCTAACAAAGGGAAAAGGATAATAATGGATAAAATTAAAATAGCCAGACCTAGAGCAATGCCTATAAGAACAAGATCTTTGTGAAGGAAGATCTTGCAATAGAGCTTGATCTGAAGAATCTTCACAATTCCCAGCTTGCTTTGGGGTTTGTCCCATAGCACCAAATAGAGCAAGTTTGGTCCCTCTTCCAGTTACTATAGTTTCTATACATCACACCAACTGTCATGTCCTTTCAGAAGTTTCTCTTCTTCAGGTTAAACATGTTCAGGTTCTTTGATTCCTATCCATACAGAATTCATAATTGATGCCTAAACAACTTAAGGGTCATCTAACGAAAGCCCAAAATATTTTATGTCAACAAATAGATATATAGAAATAGATCATAAATATGCTAAACATCAACAGGAAAAATGCACAACCAAGATCTTTAACAGGTGTAGCGGGGCAACTCTCCACATGTTACAGAAGAAGTCTGGAAGAACTGATACGGTTAGAACAACTGAATCATTTTATTGTAAAAAGAAACCGCAAAAAGAGAGAGAGAGAACTACCAGCTCTCTAATAGAGAAACTTTACAAAGATTATTGTCCAAGAACAAGAAATGAAGTCAGCAACAAATTGATTACCATACTTTGTCACATGAAGCTGACACATTTATAATTCTTGTTGTTGTTGATACTAAGAATATCTTTGTTTAAAAGATACTCTGTGAATGTTATTTATAAAAGAGCTACCATGTATCTAGTGGCTACCTTGTAAATGAAGTAGAGAATAAAGCACTGGGCCTGCAGTAGGGAAGGCATCTTCTTGAGTTCAAATTTGGCTTCCACACCTACTAGCTTTGTGACCAAGGTCAAGTCACATAATCTTGTTTACCTCAGCTTCCTCATCAGGAAAAAAAAATAGGCTGGAAGAACAAATGTCAAGTACCATGATTATCTTTGCCAAGAAAAGCTCACATGTGTTCACAAAGAGTCAGTCACAACTCACAATTACTCCAATTTATTTACTACTTTAAGATTTGCCAAACTCTTTCCATTTGTGTGAAGTAGGCACAATTATTATATCCCCATTTTACTAACTATGATATAGAAGTGCAAATTAAGTAACTGATTAACCCATAATCACAAGGCAATCTGAGGAAGAATTCAAACTCAGGTCTTTCAAGTCTTTTGTTCTGTTCACTGATACCAGATTCTGATCCCCATGGAATCATATGGAGCCATTTGAATTATTTCCACAAATATTGTTGGCCCACTGAAAGGGAAGTTTTCTGTGGCTGAAATATTGAAAAATTTCTTTGTTCTCTTTAGATGCAGATCAGTGTGTGAAATGCCCTGAAGATCAATATCCCAATCAGGAGAGGAATCAGTGCCTCCCGAAAATGATGACCTTCCTGGAATATGATGATCCCATGGGGATGGCTTTGGCTTCTATAGCTGCTTGCTTGTCTCTCCTCACAGCTCTGGTTCTCTGGGTCTTTGTGAGGTACAAAAACACCCCCATAGTCAGAGCCAATAACCGGGATCTCAGCTACATCCTGCTCATCTCCCTTTTCTTCTGCTTCCTCTGCTCTCTGCTCTTCATTGGTCGCCCAACAGCAGCCCATTGCCTCCTCCGACAAACAACCTTTGGGGTCATGTTTACAGTAGCCGTCTCCACTATTTTGGCTAAAACCATCATTGTGGTTCTGGCCTTCAGAGCCACCAGACCAGGCAGCAGGAGCAGGAAATGGATGGGAAGCAGAGCCCCCATTTCTGTTGTTCTCTTTTGCACCTTGATTCAAGTCATGCTCTGTGCAATCTGGCTGCTGCTCTCTCCCCCATTCCCAGAGGCAGACACACACACTGACCGTGAGCACATCATCCTGGGGTGCAATGAGGGCTCCCTCATTGCCTTCTATTTTGTCTTGAGCTACATGGGAGTCTTGGCCCTGGCGAGCTTCACTGTGGCCTTTTTTGTCAGAAATCTCCCTGACGCTTTCAACGAAGCCAAGTTCATCACCTTCAGCATGCTGGTGTTCTGCAGCGTCTGGATCACCTTCCTCCCCACCTACCAGAGCACCAAGGGCAAGATGATGATAGTCGTGGAGATCTTCTCCATCTTAAGCTCCAGTACTGGCTTGCTAGCCTGCATCTTCATCCCCAAATGCTATGTGATCCTTCTGCAGCCCCACAGGAACATCAAGAACTCTTTAAAGAATAATGTCAAGGCTTGAGTGCAGAATCATTGTGAATTGTTCTGCAGGACTAATAAAATGAGATTATAAACAATCAACCCAAATTGCTCTTGCTTCCAAGTGTCTTAGTGAAACCCAAACAAGTTCTGCATTTACTAAACAAGAGCTTCTTGCTGATTCCCCACTGTTTCAAAAACACTTTCATTGGGTCTTTCAACAACGATACTGTATGAGGATATATTCTGATGGAAGTGGATCTCTTCGATAAAGAGAACTAATTCAGTTTCAATTGATCAAGGATGGACAAAAGCAGCTACACCCAAAGATAGAACACTGGGAAATGAATATAAGCTGCTTGCATTTTTGTTTTTCTTCCCGGGTTATTTTTACCTTCTGAATCCAATTCTCCCTGTGCAACAAGAGAACTGTTTGGTTCTGCAAACATATATTGTATCTAGGATATACGGCAACATATTTAACATATATAGGACTGCTTGCCATCTAGGGGACGGGATGGGAGGGAGGAAGGGGAAAAATCGGAACAGAAGTAAGCGCAAGGGATAATGTTGTAAAAAAAATTACCCTGGCATGGATTCTGTCAATAAAAAGTTATTATAAAAAAAGCTATTAAAAAATCCAAGAAAAATAAGAAGATTATGAGGGAAATGTTAACCAACTAAAATAGAAGATACAGAGACTTAAGGATGATTTTGAAAATTAGAATTGGGCAAGGGGAAGCCAGTGAAGATCTGAGAGACCAAGAAATAACAGAACAGATTATAAACAATGAAACAATAGAACAGGACATGAAACATCTTATAGAAAAAATAACAGATAAGATGAACAGATCAAGAAGAGAAAATATTAGAATAATCGAACTCCCTGAAAGTTGTAACCAAGAAAAGAATCTTGACACAATAATGGAAGAAAGAATTCAAGAAAATTATCCTGGAGTTATAGAATATAAGTGGAAAGCAAAAACAGGACAAATCCACCAGTCACCATTTCAACAAGATCCTTTGTGGAAAATATATAGGAATATTGTTGATAAATTTTCAAACCACCTGATGACAGAGAAAATTTTGCAAGAAATAAGAAAAGACAATTCAAATACACTGGAGCTGCAATTAGACTTGCACAGGCTTAGCAGCAGCCACAATAAAAGACTATGATTCTGGAATCATATCTAGCAACCCTCAAAAGAACTGGACTTGTGGTCAAAAATATCACGGAGGCAAAATTCTGTGGAATATTGAATGAGGACAAATGGACCTTCAATGAACTTGTAGATTTTCAGGATTTTCTATGCACCAAAATCAAAAGAAATTTTCTATCAATTACCCATGGGTGGGGAGAAGTTAAGTAATAGCAAAGCAAATTAAGAAGAATTAAAGGAAAGAGTCAGTAGATATAGGAAAATTATGTGTGTGTATTAGTGGGCATGGAGAGGGTGGAGTATATGTGTGTGTGTATGTGTATGTATATTGCTAAATATGGAAACATAAATATTTTCTTTCTTAACTATAACCTTCTTGAGGTGGGGGAAAGAAGAAAGGGGAGGGAGAAGAATAAAATTTAAAAAGTATGCAGCAGAGAACAAAAGAACAATTTACAAGGAAGGAAAGAAAAATTGGACATTCAGGAATATACTTTCTTCTACTATTATATAAAAATATATATGTATGTATATTGTATATATATGTACTTTCTTAAACTGGTAATTTGTTATATTTCGAATCCTCCCTGATTTTCGGCTGGGCACATGAAAATGTTCTCTTTTGTTAAAATAATAAAATAAAATCTGATATCCATAATAAAACAAACAATGCGACCCCATCAACCAATAGACTTGTGATGGAAAGCGCCATCTACATCCAAAGAGATGACTGTGGGGACTGAATGTGGATCACAACATTATATTCACTTTTTGTTGTTTGTTTGATTTTTTCTTTCCCATTTTCCCTTTTTGATCTCATTTTTCTACTGCAGCATAATAATTGTGGAAATATACAGAGAAGAATTGTTCATATTGGATTATATGCTATCTAGGAGAAGAAGTGGAGGGAAGAAAGGGAAAAAATTTAAGAACACAAAGTTTTGCAAGAGTGAACTATTTTCATGAATTTTGAAATAAAAAGATATCATTTTAAAAAATGTCCACTGCTGATCTACTCAAAAGAATAGAACAACCACACCACGATTCTGTTCTCTCAAAATGGAAGTTATTAAGGTCCCCATTTGCCTCAGGAATTTTCCTTACAAAGTTCTCAATTACATCACACCCATTCAAGTTCTACTTTCATTGGGAATGAAATACAATTCTTCATAGGATGGTAGTTAAAGTGACTTGCTACAAAGTGTTTCTTCACAGTGTTGTAAAGATGATGGAAGGTGTCTGCAATCATATTTAGTCTTTGATTTGATGAAAGCGAAACTTTTTTTGGAACATTCTAATAAGCTTAAGGAACTGACTGACAATCATTATGGCATGATGGAAGAAATATTGAACTTGTTATCATGACATCCAGATTTAGATTCTGCCCTGGAATAATTTCTGTGGGAAGATGGGCAAGTTTTTTCTTGCTTCTCTGTCTTACTTTCTTTTCTGTAAAATGAGAATAGTGTTAACCTAGTTAAGTTACAGGATTGTTATGGCACAGGCACAATTTACAAAAGAAGTTCTATACAAATGTAAATAACTTCATGATATCCTGTTGCATCATTTTCCTCTTTTTAAGCTCTTCCCTCCCTTTCTTCTTGCATATCTATTCTTCTCCACATTTTTAGTGTAATCATCATTATCCAATTCTTTTCCTGCAAATTATTTCCTCAAATTTCTTCTCTTTTTCTCTCTACTTAAATTCTTTTCCTATTTTTCTTGTCCTTAGTTTTCCTCATTTTTCTTCATTTTGCAAAAGTTATTCTCTCACCCTATCAGATTTATCTTGACATTACTTACCCCTACCCGGCATTGTAAAAGCTATTTCTGGCTACAGGAAGCACAAAATTCCTCATCAAAATTATGCTGAAGCATGACTCTCAAGGCTAAATATGATGAGCACATCCGTGATTTAGTAGAAGTAATAGTATAAAACACATCCATGTGACTTTACTGCCACATTGGTGTCAAGTTAAAGCATCTTCCCTGCTCCAAACAGAGAAGCATCTACTTCTTCTTAAAGTTTATTGACAGTAGAATGAAAACTCCTTTGGGGCAAGGGCTATTGGGATTTTAGTCTTTACATCCCCAGGTCTTGGTATAGATAGTTTAGGATTAACCACTACAACCATAATTTCTTTGTTGTAAAGTTTGTCACCATTAAGAAAACTCCATCTGCATTGCAGGAGTCTGTTCCTAATAAATTTTTAGTTTATTGAATTGTCACAAGTTGAAATGAGTCATTTCATTATATCAATGATCTTCAAAGTATATAATTTATGGCACTTGTGTATCTGAAATGATATTTGAGGGACTTTTGATTTAGGAACAAAATTGAGATCTAATATACCTATTTCAAAATTTGACAGTCATTGGGGCAGAATATTAAGGGACTACTGAAACAAGAGATGAGTTGTTCTGGAGCAGAACTTGTTAGGAATCACTATCCAGTCACTAAATCGAGGGTATTGTGAAGCTATAAGTGACCAAAAAAATTTTCTATATGCTGCTGGAAGAATTAGAGAAAAAATATTTGGAACAGGACCCGTTTCATTGTTTAAACAATAATCCCAGACTGCAGGGCTTTCTAATTTAAAGATATGGGGGACAGGAGGCTGAGATCCTCTAAATTTTGGCCACCCAGCCACTACCACTTTCTGACTTTTTCACCTCTCATAGAGTTTGCCCTGATGTACCAGATCAGAGCCGCGCATGTTCCTACATAGGTTCTCACATGGTATGAAATTCCCCTGCCACTGGAGAGGTCACTGAGGCTCCTACTGTCTTGATACCAATTGGCTGTACTGAAAGCAGAGAAGTTGGGAAGGAACACTGAGATAAGCAAAGTTTTTTCTCCGACACAGGGGAACAGATGAATAGCTGCAAGCAGCAGTGCTCCAAGTGTCCATCATGGACTAAGATCCGTCTCCTGGGTGGAAGGGTTCAAAACAGGATCCTATCCCCTTAGATTAAGAAAGATTTTTCAGTGAGCTTTCAGTCAGGGTAACTCCTCATAAATAGATTCTGGCATAGCCAGCACTGCTTCTTTCTTGGATATGGGCCAAAGTCATATGATGTTCTGTCTCCACAAGTGTGAGGGTCAGAGCAAAGCTTGAACAGTTACTCAAGAAAGACACTGTTCACCTGCAGGAGAGTTTTCCCTTCCCAAGACCCTTGAAGATACTACAGCGGCACAAACTATGCAGTCACATGACTCTTGAGACTAAATATTGTGAGCACATCCACAGCTTTAGTGGAAGAGAATTCCCACTCAGTCTAGTTGCAAGGTATATGAAACAACCCATTAAGGCCATCCTACCCCATTGGCATGAAATTTCAAGCCTGATCTTAGATGCAAATGTGTTTTTTTTTCCTTTCCTCACAGTAGAATGAAAATTCCTTTGCTGCAGGAAACATTGGGATGTTCGTTTTTGGATTCCCAGGCCTATCCAGTTTATTTCTAGACATTAATCCTAATATAATTTCAGGTTTATAATATCTTCTCTAAAGGAAAAAAATCCATCTGTCATTACAGTAATAAGTTGTTTATAATAAAATTTTAGTTTACTGAATTGTCACAAGTTCAAATGAATAATTTCATTGTTTCACTGACCTCCAAAGTCTATCATTTTATGGCTTTTATAACTGCAGTGATGTTATATGGGCTTGTGTTTTAGGAACAGGAATAAGAAAGGATGCTTGCTTCAAAAGTAGGCAGGCATCGACTTGAGGGGCTGAACATGAAGGGACTACTAGAATAAAAGATGAGTTTTTCTATAGCAAATCTTGGTAGAAATCACCCTCCTGTGAACAAAGGGAGAGAGATATGAGACAATAAGCAACAAAAACAATTTTCTATGTGCTGCTCAAAGAACTAGTGAAAAAATACTTGATAAAACCACGTCAGAGAAGATTATTTGGAGAATAACCCCGGGCTTCAGGGTGTTTTGATTTTATGATATGGGGGAAAGATGCTGAGATCACCTAAAGTTTGGTCACTCAGTCAGGATCACTTTCTGACCTCGTCACCTGTCATGGACACCACTCTGATGCAGTAGAGTAGTTACCAAAAGATTCCTACAAAGCCTCTGATACATTAGTAAATTCCCTTGTTTCTGGATGTATTACTGTGTCCCGTACCCACTTGATAACAATTGTCAGTGCTGAGTATAGAGTAGAAAAGGAGGAATGAGAAAAATACAATTTTCACTCAGACACAGGGACACAGGTGCAGAGTTGCAAGCAGCAATGGTCCCAAGGGTCCATCATGGACTAAGTTTCCTCTCCTGGGCAGAAAGATGCACATATAGGATTCTAATCACATAGGCCTGCAAAGATATTTCAATAAGCCTTTAACCAGGATTCATCGCCATAAATACACTCTGCTCTGGCCAGCAATGTCTCTGTCTTAGATATGAGCCAGAGCCATATTCCATTCTGTCTCTAAATGATGAGGGTCGGAGCAAAGCTTGAATAGTTGCTCAAGAAAGAAACTGTTCTTCTGCAGGAAAGTTTTCTGTTCCCAAGACACCTGAAACTGCTACAACTGCTGCTGCCCTGCTTCCTCCACAGCACATCACAAACTTTGCTAAAAAGCAGGTGCACCTTGGCTAGGAGTTGGAGAGCAGTCTCCCACATATTCTTCATGCTTTTCTTTTGCCTGCTTTTGCAGGTGCCATTGTCTGTGGGCAGGGAGCGAGGGACTCCATGTCACCTAGAAAGGTCTTTCAGCCCCACATATTTCAAAGATGGGGATCTTATTGTTGGAGGATTTTTTCCTTTATTTTTACATAAAGAGCATACAATTAAATATTGGAAAATGTTTTGGTTTCATCCTCGACATAATGAAAAAGACTATAAGTAAGTATTTATTCTGTGTTTTTAAATAACTTTTCAATTATCAAGTTTTTTTTCTCTGTATCACTTCCTATTGTGAAAACAATTCCTTGTAACAATTAACCATAATCAAGAAAAAAATTCCCACAATGGCCAAATTTCAAATGAATGTGTTATTTTGTACATCAGTCCATCAGCTTTCTATAATGATATCAGTACCATCTTCATTATTAGTCCTTTGCAGTCATTGTGGATTATTGCATTGCTGAGAGTTCGGAAGTGTTCTGGTGATGTTTATTTTTACATTATTGCTCTTAAAATATAAATTGTTCTTCTTATTTTTCTATCTTCATACTACATCTGTTCCTACAAATTGTGTGATGTACTATGAAATTACATTGCTTCATTTTCAGCAGAACAATGGTATTAAATTAGATCTACATATCACAATTTCCTCAGCCATTCCATAACAAAAAGGCAGCTCTTTTTGTCCAGATCTTTGTCACTCTGCAAAGAAATGCAATTTTTTTATTTGTACTCCTTTCTCTCTTTATTTTTTAAATCTTTGAAGAACAAGTTATACAAAAGATATCTATAAATCAATGACTTTTTGGCCACAGAAATTGCTTTCCAGAATGCTAAAATAATTAATAGTTCCATTAAAAGTATAATAATGTCATAGTTACCTTATATCTCCTTCCACATTTCATTATTTCTCTCTGTTTTGGTGATTAGGCCAATCTGATAGGTGAGAGGTTGTAATTCAGAATTGCTTTTCTTTTTATTATCATATTTATTTGCCATTTTGAACATTTTTTCATAAACCTAAAGATACCTTGAATTTCTTATCTCGATAACTTTCTATTTAAATTCTTTGACAATTTATCCCATGGACAATGGCACTAGTTTTTAAAAACATAGAACAATTTTATAATTTGGGAATAAAAACTTTTTTAAAAGAAGCATAATAAACACAATTTTCCAGTTTGACTTCTGATCTTAGTTCCATTGGATTTGTGGGGGGCAAAAACAAGATTTATTTTAAATTTTAAATAACCAAAACTTTCTGTATTGACTTCTTTTCTATATGCCTTCTTTGGTCATGGATTCTTTTCAATACTCAAAAAGAAATTCTTTCTAAGCCCACGATATTTTATACCTTAAATATGTATCTATTTGCAGGCAATACTAAGATATTAATATCAATTCATAATAATAATAAAATCACATAAATGACCTGTTTCTATCAAGTTAATGTCCAGTTTTCTCAATATAATTTGCCTTATTTTTTTCATTTTTTTATTGCTTCATGTTTTGAAAATTGATCTAAATTTTTCTCATTTATCTAAAAGATTTGGTAGTTCTTAGAGGAACTGCTTATGATGTTGGGGAGTGAAGTAGGAGCTTGTAGACAACTGCTGAAGTGGTTTAAATGTGATAATTCTGAATGGAAAGAGGATGAAATCAATGGTATAGCTCCTGATGCCCTCAGGCCCAGATACAACAAAGCTGGTAAAAGCCTAGGTAACTGAGACATTGCTAGCAATAAACTGAAATATTCAGAATTTCATAATACCATTGCAAGGAAAATAAAAATGTAGGTTGACCAAAAAATGGATCTTCATATGACAGAGGAAATATTTCTTTGGAAAATTTCCAATTCCTCTTTAATGTTGGTAGACTATACATATTCTTTGTCCCTGATAATCTCCCTCTTACTGCAGGTGGTTTCTCAGACACTATTATCAAGTCCTGGCTTTTATGTTTGCTATAGAAGAAATCAACAGGAATCCCAATCTTTTGCCCAACGTTTCTCTGGGATTCCACATCTACAATGCTTATCAAAATGATGAGAGGACCTTGGAGAGTTCCCTCATGTGGCTGTCAGGCCAGGGACAGACCATTCCAAATTACAGCTGTGAGAGGCAGAGAAAGTCTGTGGTGGTCATTGGAGGAGCCACTTCTGAACTGACTTTCTCCATGGGAACTCTGCTGGAGCTCTATAAGCTCCCACAGGTAGGATATCAGAGGTTTCATTTAGCTTATGCTGGTTGGAGGGCAGAGGCAGGCCTTTGAGGGTCTGCCAGTTGAAATACAAATGTCAAATACCTTTGGGGAATTCTTGTGTCTAATTTTCCTGCCTATTGATTCTCAGAGATGAAAAAGGTAATAGAGAGTTTGAGGACATCAGGTTTATTAGCTTCATCATGTAGAATGTAGCCTATTTTGACTTTAAAAATCATGAAATTGAAACTTTAAAATATTTATTAATTATCTAATATTTCAAGTTCTTAGATTCAATCATAGACATACATGGTAGTAAAAATACAGAACATGCTTACACCCATTTCAGGTAGGGCAGGTTTGATGAAGGAGATGACCCTTGAGTGGAGTTCTGTATGATCAGAAATACCTTAACAGGCAGAGATGAAGAATGAGTCGATTTTAGATAGAAGGGGATGAGGAGCCTAGGTTCACATGGTGTGGGGTGGAAGAATTTTTTGTACAGGTAACTCATTAAACTGAAAAATAGTCATGTTTTGTTCCTTTACAGATCAGCTATGGGCTCTTTGATCCACTCATAAGTGACCCACTTCAGTTTCCTTCTGTTTATCAGATGGCCCCCAGTGATACTTCTCTTCGCCTTGCCATGGTCAGATTAATGCTGCATTTCCAATGGAACTGGGTGGGTGTTATTGCCTCAGATGATTCAAGAGGTGAGAAATTCCTCAGGGATCTTCAAGAAGAAATGGCCAGAAATGATGTCTGTGTGGCCTTTATGGAAAAGATAACTACTAGAAAGTCATCAAATAAAGAATTTTATCAATATTTTGTACTCAGCATAGCTTTTTCTGAAGCAAATGTGATTGTCATTTATGGAGATACAAATTCACTTTTGAGCCTGGCGTTTGTGGAAAATCCTGTTGTCCCTGTAAGAAAAGTGTGGATCACTACCAGTCACTGGGATATTGCCAAAAAACCTGGCTATAGCTATTCTGATCATTTCCATGGGGCTCTGATATTTTCAGATCAGACAAGTAAGATTCCTGGGTTCAAAGATTTTCTGAAAACTGTTAACCCTGCCAGACACCCAGAGGATATTTTCCTTAAGAACTTTTGGAACTCAGCTTTTGGATGTCCCCATATACATAGGAAGGAAGATGAGGAGGTCTGTTCACCAAATGCATCTTTAGACACCCTGAGTTTGAGCTCTTTAGAAAACATTATGTCTGACCAGTTACACTGTCTACACTGCTGTGTATGCTGTGGCCTGGGCCCTTCATGAGATCTTCTTAGTGAGATCAGAAATGGAATTCAACATAGATGGAGACAACAGGACAATTCCCCCCCGGAAGGTAAGGACCCCCTCTTCATAACAGTGACACCCAAATCTCTGATTCTCGACTTACAATATTTAGAAAAGAGATAGGGGATTACTAACTAAGCTCAGCTTTTTTCAGTGAGGTAGCTCTGCACAGCAGACTCAGGACATTTTAACTCATTTTTAGTCATTTCAGAATTAGGATCACCTCTAAGGAAAGTAGCTCTTTTCAACAATGAAGTGATACAGATCAAATCCAAAAGACATGTGATGGAGAGAGCCATTTCCATTCAGAGAGATATTTATGAGGACTGAATGTGGAACACTGTTTACTTGCTTTTGTTTTCTCTCATTTTTTCCTTTTTTGTCTGATTTTTTTTTTGTTCAGCATGATGTGTGGAAATGTGTATAGAATTGCACATGCTTAACATATTGCGGATTACTTGCTGTCTCGGGGAGAGAAATAGGGGGCAAGGGAGGGGAAAAAATGTATTACAAGGTTTTACAAGGGTGAATGTTGAAAACTATTTTTGTTTGTATTTTTAAAATAAAAAGCTATAATTAAAAAAAAAGAATTAGGATCTGTTCAGAGCCCTGTGACAGGATGCAGGAGTGAGAATAGAGATTAACTGAGGGTCTTTGACAAAGAAGATGTAAGGGAAGGGAAGGAGCATCAACACTACAGATGCCATGTCTCCACCAGGGGATGAGAAGTCAGAACCAAGTGTCTGTGTTACACTGGTAGTTTTAGCTATTCCATGACAGCCTAGTATAATGGAGAGAACTCTTGTTGTAGTCAGACCAGTTCGATTAAATCCTGCATCTGAAAATTATTCCTCAGATGTCATTGAATAAGAGAATTTATTTTCCTATGAAATAAAGCTGAATGAAATATTCTCTGAGGTCCTTTCCAGCTTTCAAGCTAATGTTTTTTTTTTCTTTTTTCTTTTTTTTTTTTTTGCAAGGCAATAAAAGTTAGTGACTTGCTCAGGGTCCCACACAACTGTCTCAGGCTGATTTATACAATCCAGTCTCTAACTACTGCACCACTTGATTGATCCTTTTAATAAAAAGTTTACTAAAGAATGTTAAAACTCAAAACAAAGATTTATATATTGATTTTTATAAAAATATAAGCTCCTTCAGAACAGGAATTTCTCTTATTTTTAGTTTAGTCTCCCACACTAGCCTGATGTCTAGGCTACTTGGAAGGCACTTAATAGGTGCTTCTTGATTGAACATTTCTTGAATCTTAATTATCCAATTAGATTCTGATTTCTTCCATCTCCCATTCATCATTTCTTGAACTACTAACTTATCAACAAATAGGCACTTAGAATGGTTTGACCAAAAGAAAAGTAATATGATATACAATAGAGAGGGAACTCAAAGATTAAGAAAAACTCATTGGTCTCAAAAATTTAACAATAGAAGAGGCAACATAAATATGGGTGTGTATATATGCATATTTTTGTGTAGTTATATATAATTATATATGTAAATGTATAAACAAAATAAAGGCTTCATATCTTATATGCATATATACTATTTTACCTGTATGTACAAATGATGTACATGTAAAAATAAATATAAAAATACATAAAACAAAAATATAAATATCAACAAATACAAGAAGATTAGGGAAAGAAGCCAAATATCAGCAAAATAATCTTCCTAAAGAACTACACATTTTGTCAATATGTTTCAATAATTGCATATATTTAACCTATAAAGTACTGATTGCTGTTTTGGGGAGAAGGGAGATCAGTGAGAAGGGGAGAAAAAATTGGAAGGCAAGGTTTTGCAGTGATAAATATTTAAAACTCTCTTTCCATCTATTGGGAAAAACAAAATACAAACTACAAAAGCATCTTAACATGTTCTTCTGAAAACCCAATATTATAATACACTCGTGGTGAGGAACCATAAATGAATTCTTACATCTTCTAGCAGAAAATATCCTTAACTTGGAATTAAAGTGTTGTAAAATGATTCCAGCTTTCCAATCTAACTTCACAGTATATCTCTCTAACATTTTATGTTTCAACAAAACTGCCCAAATGGATGTACTCTGAATTGGGATCATAAGGTGCAACTCCATAATTTTACACAGGCACTTAAGCCTAAAACAAATTGCTACCTCACTTCTGCTTCACAGCATCTTTAGTTTGTATAGGTTCAGATTCTGTGGTCTCACTTAAAAATCCTTTCTGAATTCTCTTTTCATATCAGATAATATGGGTAAAAAATTAGATATGGAAAATACATTGCATATAAAGAATGTATGTAAATACTTATTCTTTCCCTTCTAATTCAGTAGTATTTTCTTCTTCATGAAATCATACTGTATTTATTTTTCTGATTCAATGATCTATTATCCAGAGGAATATAAGCTCCTTGAGGGTAAGAAGTTATCATTTTTATTTTATATCTTAAGGAACCAGCTGAGTGCTTAGAATTAATAAATCATTATAGAGGCTTTTAGGATTATAGTGGAAGCAGCCTAATTAATTATAGGGGGGAACTCTGTACCACCATACTTACTCTAAACAATACTAGATGCTCTCTTTCTGTACTTTCATTCCCAAACCCCCTCTCATCAAAGAGAGAAAAGGCCTTTCTGGATTTTTCAACAGGGTGAAAATTTTTTACTTCCAGCTTGAGATTTGGCCTAATCTTCCAGCCTGGAGAGAATAGTTGGGTTTCTGGTTATGTTATCCAATTTCTTAGCAGTCCATCCTAATTCTGTGACAAATGAAAAATCTTAGAATTATACTCATTGCAAGGAATTGAAGAAAATAAACAGCAGAGGAACTAGAAAACATCCCTGAGAGAATCCAGTGGTGAACTTTCAATTAATTTTCTTCCCTTTCAGCTCCATTCCTTTCTGAAGAACCTTCAGTTTAACAATAGTGCTGGGAAGCTGGTGGTCCTGGATAAGAAGAGGAACTCTGTGACAAACTATGATGTTCTCAACTATGTGACCTTTAGCAATGATACCGAAGTCCTGATAAAAGTGGGAGAGTTTATACCTCAAGCTCCACTTGGCCAAGATTTAATCATCCAAGAGCATGCCATTACGTGGTCCACAAGGAATAAAAAAGTAAAGAATGATCAAAATGTTGGTTTTATAAAATCTGTATAAATAAGAAAATAGCCCATCAGAATAGTCAGTAGCATATTTACAAACCTGGCAAATACTCCACAAAATCTGCTCGAAGGAAACAGCTTAGAAATGGTTTTTTTTTTTTTTTGGGGGGGGGGGGTGCATAACGAATTGTGATCATTAGCATTTTTCCCTCCCAAGATTTCTAAATCTTGTAAGGAACAAACTACCACTCCAAGACTATGGTTTTTGTCCAGTCACTCAGTCTTTACTAACTATTTGTGACCCTGTGGAATGTAGATGACCAAGCCCTTCTACCCTCCCCTACCTCTCAAGTTATAGCAATTCTAGAATTTTTTTCCATGACATTATTTATCCATCTCATCCTCTGAAAATTGTCTGTTCATATCCTTTGACCATTTATCAATTGGAGAATGGCTTGATTTCTTATAAATTTGAGTCAGTTCTCTATATATTTTGGAAATGAGGCCTTTATCAGAACCTTTAACTGTGAAAATGTTTTCCCAGTTTGTTGCTTCCCTTCTAATCTTGTTTGCATTAGTTTTATTTGTACAAAGGCTTTTTAATTTGATGTAATCGAAATTTTCTATTCTGTGATCAGTAATGGTCTCTAGTTCATCTTTGGTCACAAATTTCTTTCTCCTCCACAAGTCTGAGAGATAAACTATTCTATGTTCCTCTAATTTATTTATAGTCTCGTTCTTTATGCCTAGGTCATAGACCCATTTTGATCTTATCTTGGTATATGGTGTTAAGTGTGGGTCCATGCCTAATTTCTGCCATACTAATTTCCAATTATCCCAGCAGTTTTTATCAAATATTGAATTCTTTTCCCAGAAGTTAGGGGCTTTGGGTTTGTCAAACACTAGATTGCTATAATTGACTATTCTGTCTTGTGAGCCTAGCCTTTTCCACTGATCCACTAATCTATTTCTTAGCCAATACCAAATGGTTTTGGTGACTGCTGCTTTATAATATAATTTTAGATCAGGTACAGCTAGGCCACCTTCATTTGATTTTTTTTTCATTAGTTCCCTTGAGATTCTCGACTTTTTATTGTTCCATATGAATTTTGTTGTTATTTTTTCTAGATCAATAAAATATTTTCTTGGAAGTCTGATTGGTATAGCACTAAATAAATAGATTAGTTTAGGGAGTATTGTCATCTTTATTATGTTCGCTCGGCCAATCCAAGAGCACTTAATATTTTTCCAATTATTTAAGTCTGACTTTATTTGTGTGGAGACTTTTTTATAATTTTGCTCATATAGTTCCTGACTTTCCTTTGGTAGATAGATTCCCAAATATTTTATGGTATCAACAGTTATTCTGAATGGAATTTCTCTTTGTATCTCTTGCTGTTGGGTTTTGTTGGTGATGTATAAAAATGCTGAGGATTTATGGGGATTTATTTTGTAGCCAGCTACTTTGCTAAAATTATGAATTATTTCCAATAGCTTTTTGGTAGAATCTCTGGGGTTCTCTAGGTATACCATCATATCATCTGCAAAGAGTGATAGTTTGGTTTCCTCATTGCCTACTCTAATTCCTTTTATATCTTTCTCGACTCTTATTGCCGAGGCTAGTGTTTCTAATACGATATTAAATAATAATGGTGATAGTGGGCACCATCTGTAGCAATTTTTGAACCAAAGCACATAAAATGGTTTACGTTTTTCTATTTTTGTCCCCATATTTGAAACAAAATGATGGAACTAGTGATAAAGATCTTCGGTTTTTACTTAGTTGTTGGATTGATTTTGTTGAACTTCAAAACAGTTTTCACCCTATAATCAAGAGAGATTTCTTCATTCTTCTTCTCTTTGCGTCATCAGAAAGGTATTGTCTGAATAACTGAGATGTTTGAAATTTCTCCTGAAAAACTTGATCCAGCTTTTGTTTCATCCAGTCAGGAATTTTTCATAACTTATTCTACATATAATTTAATTAAATAAAGAGAAAGTATATAAGATGATTGTAATCTTTTTCCAATGTGAAAGCAATTAGTTGTTGCATGTTTAGTTGTATCTTTTCCTTCTTGGTCCACATTCATGTTTCTTGGCTGCAGTGGGACGATCTGGTGCTCCAATCTCTTTGAGGACTTCCCACATATATTATTAGTTACATGGTCAATGTAAATGAGGCAGACAGGCTAGGGTTGATTTTCCTGGGACTTTCTTCTATTATCCATACTCCATGAATCTTGGCAATTTGACCTCTAGTCCCTCTTTCTCTTTTGAAAACCAGTCTTTTCTTCTGATAATTCTGCACTTGCTGTTGCAACTTTACTTTTAAGATCTTAAATATATCTTTGCCAACATGTGAATAATGCATTTGTTCAGTGACTTGAATTGTCTTGGAATTGTCCATCTTGAGAACTGACATATAAACTGATCTTTTCAATCCTATGCCCACTATTGTGTTTTACAAATTGGCTGTCCTACAGTATTCAGCTTTTTAAGAGCCACATCTTTCAGAATTTTAAATACCTTGATTAGAATTGTATTAGTTTCCCTAACCTTATCATTAGTAATATTTACTAAAGCAATGATGATTTCATTCTCCAGAATATCTGGGTCTTGAGAGTAGTCACAACATCATGGTTATTGGTAATGTTAATATCTTACTTATATAGTTCCATTGTGTTCTGCTTCTATTAAATACCAAACATTTTGTTTTTTATCATGTCCATATTTGCATGAAGCTTTCCCTTAGTAGCTCCAATTTTCTTTATCAAATCATTTATCTTTCCCGTTCTATTTCTTTTTCTGAGATGGGACTGTTTAGGATATTTACTTCTTCCTCTGTTAGTTTGGGCAAGCTGTATTTTTGGAGGTATTTTTCTATTTCATTTAAGTTGTCGAATTTATTGGCATAAAGTTGGGCAAAGTAACTCCTAATTATTGCTCTAATTTCCTCTTCGTTAGTGGTGAGTTCTCCCTTTTCATTTTTAAGACTAACAATTTGATTTTCCTCTTTCCTTTTTTTAATCAGATTTACTAAGGGTTTGTCTATTTTGTTGGTTTTTTCATAGAACCAACTCTTAGTTTTATTAATCAATTCAATAGTTTTTTTACTTTCAATTTTATTGATCTCACCTTTTACTTTTAGAATTTCAAGTTTAGTGTTTGACTGGGGGTTTTTAATTTGTTCCTTTTCTAGCATTTTTAATTGCAAACCCAATTCATTGACCTTCTCTTTCTCTATTTTATACAAATAGGCCTCTAGAGATATGAAATTTCCCCTTATTACCGCTTTGGCTGCATCCCATACATTTTGGTATGATGTCTCATTATTATCGTTTTCTTGGGTGAAGTTATTAATTATGTCTATGATTTGCTGTTTCACCCAATCATTCTTTAGTATGAGATTATTTAGTTTCCAATTATTTAAGTCTGACTTTATTTGTGTGGAGACTTTTTTATAATTTCCATATTTGCATGAAGCTTTCCCTTAGTAGCTCCAATTTTCTTTATCAAATCATTTATCTTTCCCGTTCTATTTTCTTTTATTTCTTTCCATTGCTTCTTTATGAAAACCTCACAGAGGTTATTTTGATCCTAACAGAATCCTTTCTTCAACATTTGAGAAGAAATATAACTCCTAAAGGCTTTAGTTATGTGGGTCACTTTTGCAAAGAAATTGATCTAGTCTTTGTCAGAATGATTGCTCAAAAGCCTTTGGAATATTCCCCATGCAGCTTCCTCAGTCCAGATGCAGTAAAGTCTGTGGTCCTGGATTCCAGAAGAAAGCCCAGGAGGGAAGGCCTGTCTGCTGTTTTAGCTGTGACCCCTGCCCAGACAGGCACATTTCCAACCAGACAGGTAAGTCTTTGAAGACATGTTCACCTTCAGCAAACGTGGACCTAGGACAACCAACTGAAGCTGGATGGATGTCCCACTTACTGTAAGGCACAGGAAACATATTAATATTGGAATATGGTATCCAGGCACCAAAGGAAGTCTAGAAGAAAAGTCAGAATGATCAAGAATATTGAAGGTCCAAAGGATCAACATTAGAGAGATATGAGGGGATTGAGATCCACAAAGTAGGAATTTCTTGCCAAGTTTCTCTGTACTTCAATTGCTCAGAGATAGATTGAAGAAAACAGTACCTCTTCCGGCCAAGATGGCGGAGAGGAAATACACTTCTGTGTAACCTCCGTGTTTTTCTCTCACTATTCATTTCATTTCATGCCTCTGAATTAATGCTCGACTGAAAAAAAACCATACAATTACTTACCAAGAGAAACCATCCTTGAGACTCGTCAAGAAAGGTCTGTTTTTGCGCGAGGGCGGGGACGGTATTTGGAAGCAGTCTGCGGGCAGCAGCTGCAACCAGAGCACAGAAAGCAGCTCAGAACCGGGTAGAGCGGAGAGGGGGTGGGGCGCGATCGCAGCCGTCTCTGCGGGGAGAGCTTTGCTACAGGAGCAAGTCAGCAGCCCAGCAGAGAAGCTAAAAACACCGGGGTGAAGAATACAACCCCAAACAGCTGGAGTCTCTCGGGACCTGGCCACCCCTCCCCCACAGTGTCTTAGCCCGCTCGGATCTCAGAGCGCTCGGATCTCAGCGCGCAGGCGCCATAGCACAGTAGGACCCGTGCCTCACGAATACCCTGCCCCTCCCCCAAAGAAAGCAGCCTCCATTCAAGGGGTTTTTTCCTTCTGTTTCTTTGATAGTTTGTCTTTGATAAATAGACAGAATGAGCAAGAAACTGAAAAAGAATTTAACCCTGGACAGCTTTTATACAGATAAAGAGCAGACTCCAAACCCTGAGGAGACTAAAAACAAACAGTCCCCAGGTGAATCCCCAAAGGAGGAGACCATATGTCCCTCAGCACAGATGAATCTCATGGAGGAAATTAAAAAGGCTCTCACAAGGGAGCTAGAAGAAAAATGGGAAAAGGAGAGGGAGGCTCTGCAAAAGGAGAGGGAGGCTTGGCAAAAGAGCCTGGAGAAGTCAGTTAAAGAGAGAGTGGATAAAGAAACCAAATCCTTGAAAAATAGGATTGGTGAACTGGAAAACAAAATTGGCGAAATGGAAAAAAATTCCACAGAACAAAAGAACTCAATTGGACAATTAGAAAAAGATCTTAAAAAAGTGAGTGAAGAAAATACCTCACTGACAATCATGGTCGAACAATTGGAATTGAATGACTCGAGGAGACAAGAAGAATCAGTCAAGCAAATCCAAAAAAATCAAACAATGGAAAAGGATGTGAAATACCTTCTGGGGAAGACAACAGACCTGGAAAACAGATCCAGGAGAGACAACCTGAGAATCATCGGACTTCCAGAAAAGTATGATGAAAAAAAAAGCCTGGACACTGTCTTCCAGGAAATTATCAAAGAGAACTGCCCAGAAGTCATAGAAACAGAAGGTAAAATAGACATTGAAAGAATTCATCGATCCCCTACTGAAAGGGATCCTAAAATCAAAACACCAAGGAATATAGTGGCCAAATGCCAGAACCCTCAGGCAAAGGAAAAAATACTGCAAGCGGCTAGAAAAACCCAATTCAAGTATCAAGGAGCCACAATAAGGATCACCCAGGATCTGGCAGCATCCACATTAAAGGATCGAAGGGCCTGGAATATGATATTCCGAAAGGCTAAGGAACTTGGTATGCAACCAAAAATAACTTACCCAGCGAGATTGAGCATCTTTTTCCAGGGAAGAAGATGGACATTCAGCGAAATAAGCGAATTTCATCTATTTCTGATGAAAAAGCCAGAACTTAACAAAAAATTTGATCTACAAGCACAGAACTCAAGAGAAATCTAAAAAGGTAAAGATTAATCTTGGGAACTATATTTCGGCTGTAAAGATGTATAAAGAATACATGTATACCTTGTTCTAGAAACTAGATGTGGAAAGGACATTGTACTAGAAAAAAGGGAAAGTGGGGGTACTACATTTCATGAAGAGGCAAAGAAAACCTAGTATATCTGAGAGAAAGAATGGAGAGGGATGAAAATAGTGAGTATTTTACTGCTTTCAGAATTGGCATTAAGAGAAGAATTTTAGACATATTCAATCTATGGTGAAACTTCTCCCACCTCATTGAAAAGTGAGAAGGGAAAAGTGAAAAAGGAAGGAATAAGCTAAGTGGAAGGAAATATGGTAACTGGGAGGGAAAGGGGCAAGTTGGGGGGGGGGGGCTGGGTGTGTTATCGAGCTTCCTCTACAGACTGCAGGTGGCAGCAGTGAGGCACTAGCAGGACTGTGCTGCGCCTGCGCTCTGAGATCCCAAAGTGTGCTGAGTCACTGAGGGGGGGGAAGGGGGGGGCGGCCAGGTCCTGAGAGACTCCAGCTGTTTGCGGTTGTGTTCTTCAGCCCCGGTGTTTTTAGCTTCTCTGCTGGGCTGTTGACTTGCTGCAGGTTCCAAACCTGTAGCGAAGCTCTCCCCGCAGAGACAGCTGCAATCACTCCCCACCCCCTCTCCAGTCTGCTCCCGTGCTCTCACTGCCGCTGCCCTCAGCCTGCGCCCGATCTAAAACCGCCCCAGCCCTCCAGTAAAGACAGACCTTTCTTGGCGGATCTCAAGGATGGCTTCTCTTGGTAACTATTTGTGGGTTTTTTTCAGTCAAGCATTGATTCAGAGGCTTGTAATGAAGTGGATAGTGAGAGAAAGCGCGGAGCTTATGCAACTGTGAGCCTCCTCTCCGCCATCTTCCATAAATGAATTCTTACATCTTCTAGCAGAAAATATCCTTAACTTGGAATTAAAGTGTTGTAAAATGATTCCAGCTTTCCAATCTAACTTCACAGTATATCTCTCTAACATTTTATGTTTCAACAAAACTGCCCAAATGGATGTACTCTGAATTGGGATCATAAGGTGCAACTCCATAATTTTACACAGGCACTTAAGCCTAAAACAAATTGCTACCTCACTTCTGCCTCACAGCATCTTTAGTTTGTATAGGTTCAGATTCTGTGGTCTCACTTAAAAATCCTTTCTGAATTCTCTTTTCATATCAGATAATATTGGTAAAAAATTAGATATGGAAAATACATTGCATATAAAGAATGTATGTAAATACTTATTCTTTCCCTTCTAATTCAGTAGTATTTTATTCTTCATGAAATCATACTGTATTTATTTTTCTGATTCAATGATCTATTATCCAGAGGAATATAAGCTCCTTGAGGGTAAGAAGTTATCATTTTTATTTTATATCTTAAGGAACCAGCTGAGTGCTTAGAATTAATAAATCATTATAGAGGCTTTTAGGATTATAGTGGAAGCAGCCTAATTAATTATAGGGGGGAACTCTGTACCACCCTACTTACTCTAAACAATACTAAGGAAGGAAATATGGTAACTGGGAGGGAAAGGGGCAAGTTGGGGGGGGGGGGAACTCTAAGGGAGGGGGAGGGATACTGAAAAAGGGAGGGCTGTGAGAAGCAAGGGGAGCTCACAAGCTTAATACTGGGAAGGGGGGTAAGGGAGTAAGAAGAGGAGAAAAGCATAAACCGGGGTTAACAAGATGGCAAGTAATACAGAATTGGTCATTTTAACCATAAATGTGAACGGGGTAAACTCCTCTATAAAGAGGAAGCGGTTAGCAGAATGGATTAAAAGCCAGAATCCTACAATATGTTGTATACAGGAAACACACCTGAAGCGGGTGATACATGCAGGTTAAAGGTAAAAGGTTGGAGCAAAACCTACTATGCTTCAGGTGAAGCCAAAAAAGCAGGGGTAGCCATCCTGATCTCAGATCAAGCTAAAGCAAAAATTGATCTAATCAAAAGAGATAAGGAAGGGCACTATATCTTGCTAAAGGGTAGAATGAATAATGAAGAAGTATCTATATTAAATATATATGCACCAAGTAGTGTAGCATCTAAATTCTTAAAAGAGAAATTAAGAGAGCTGCAAGAAGAAATAGACAGTAAAACTATAATAGTGGGAGATCTCAACCTTGCACTCTCAGAATTAGATAAATCAAACCACAAAATAAATAAGAAAGAAGTCAAAGAGATAAATAGAATACTAGAAAAATTAGATATGATAGATCTCTGGAGAAAATGTAATGGGGACAGAAAGGAGTACACCTTCTTTTCAGCAGTTCATGGAACTTATACAAAAATTGATCATATATTAGGACATAAAAACCTCAAACTCAAATGCAGTAAGGCAGAAATAGTGAATGCATCCTTTTCAGACCATGATGCATTGAAAATTACATTCATAAAAAGCCACAGGAAGTAGACAAAAAAAATAATGGAAACTAAATAATCTCATACTAAAGAATGATTGGGTGAAACAGCAAATTATAGACATAATTAATAACTTCATCCAAGAAAATGATAATAATGAGACATCATACCAAAATGTATGGGATGCAGCCAAAGCGGTAATAAGGGGAAATCTCATATCTCTAGAGGCCTATTTGTATAAAATAGAGAAAGAGAAGGTCAATGAATTGGGCTTGCAACTAAAAATGCTAGAAAAGGAACAAATTAAAAACCCCCAATCAAACACTAAACTTGAAATTCAAAAAATAAAAGGAGAGATCAATAAAATTGAAAGTAAAAAAAACTATTGAATTGATTAATAAAACTAAGAGTTGGTTCTATGAAAAAACCAACAAAATAGACAAACCCTTAGTAAATCTGATTAAAAAAAGGAAAGAGGAAAATCAAATTGTTAGTCTTAAAAATGAAAAGGGAGAACTCACCACTAACGAAGAGGAAATTAGAGCAATAATTAGGAGTTACTTTGCCCAACTTTACGCCAATAAATTCGACAACTTAAATGAAATAGAAGAATACCTCCAAAAATATAGCTTGCCTAAACTAACAGAGGAAGAAGTAAATATCCTAAACACTCCTATCTCAGAAAAAGAAATAGAACAAACTATCAATCAACTCCCTAAGAAAAAAACCCCAGGACCAGATGGATTTACATCTGAATTCTATCAAACATTTAAAGATCAATTAACTCCAATGCTAAATAAACTATTTGAAGAAGTAGGGATTGAAGGAGTCCTACCAAACTCCTTTTATGACACAGATATGGTACTGATACCTAAACCAGGTAGGCTGAAAACAGAGAAAGAAAACTATAGACCAATCTCCCTAATGAATATTGATGCTAAAATCTTAAATAAAATATTAGCAAAAAGATTACAGAAAATCATCCCCAGGATAATACACTATGACCAAGTAGGATTTATACCAGGAATGCAGGGCTGGTTCAATATTAGGAAAACTATTAACATAATTGACTATATCAACAACCAACCAAAAAAAAACCATATGATCATCTCAATAGATGCAGAAAAAGCATTTGATAAAATCCAACAGCCATTCCTAATAAAAACACTTGAGAGCATAGGAATAAAAGGACTTTTCCTTAAAATAGTTAGGAGCATATATTTTAAACCTTCAGTAAGCATCATATGCAATGGGGAAAAACTGGAACCTTTCCCGGTAAGATCTGGAGTGAAGCAAGGTTGCCCACTATCACCATTATTATTCAATATTGTATTAGAAACACTGGCCTCTGCAATAAGAGCCGAGAAAGAGATTAAAGGAATTAGAGTAGGCAATGAGGAAACCAAACTATCACTCTTTGCAGATGATATGATGGTATACCTAGAAAACCCCAGAGATTCTACTAAAAAGCTATTAGAAATAATTCATAATTTTAGCAAAGTAGCAGGATACAAAATAAATCCCCATAAATCCTCAGCATTCTTATACACCACCAACAAAATCCAAGAGCAAGAGATACAAAGAGAAATTCCATTCAAAATAACTGTTGATAGCATAAAATATTTGGGAATCTACCTACCAAAGGAAAGTCAGGAATTATATGAGCAAAATTACAAAAAAGTTTTCACACAAATAAAGTCAGACTTAAATAATTGGAAAAATATTAAGTGCTCTTGGATAGGCCGAGCGAATATAATAAAGATGACAATATTCCCTAAACTAATCTATTTATTTAGTGCTATACCAATCAGACTTCCAAGAAAATATTTTAATGATTTAGAAAAAATAACAACAAAATTCATATGGAACAATAAAAAGTCGAGAATCTCAAGGGAATTAATGAAAAAAAAAATCAAATGAAGGTGGTCTAGCTGTACCTGATCTAAAATTATATTATAAAGCAGCAGTCACCAAAACCATCTGGTATTGGCTTAGAAATAAAGTTTTTTGGTGCATAATGAATTATGATCATTAGCGTTTTTCCCTCCCAAGATTTTTAAATCTTGTAAAGAAAAAGCTACCTCTTAAAGACTGTGGTTTTTATCCAGTCACTCAGAATTTACTATTTGTGACCCCATGGAATATAGATCACCAAGCCCTTCTCTCTTCCCCTACCTCTCAAGTTGGACCAATTCTAGAATTTTTTCCATGACATTATTTCTCCATCTCATCCTCTGCAATCCTTTTCTCCTTTTCACTTAATCTATCATGATGTGAGGGATTTTTCTGAGTCTCTCAGTATGCAGCTTCACCTTCATTATTTGACATTCCAAGTAAATAACTTTAATTAAATTTTTAAGTATTGACCAATCTGATCTTTTTGCTGAACCAAAATCTTTCAAAAATCTTCTCTAGCATCATGATTCAAAAAATGATTTTCCATAATGCTGTTTTCTTAAAAGTTCTACTCACAATGTCATACACTGTTCCTGGGGAAAAATACAACCATATGTATACAGACGTTTGCTAAGAAGGTAATATCTCCACTTTTTAGTATTCTGTCTAAATTATCGCTTCTAAGGAGAAAGCCTCTTTTAATGTCATCATAGAGGTCACCATCTGTAACAATTTTTGAACCAAAGCACAGAAAATGTTTTACTGGTTTTTTTGGGTTTTTTTTACTGTTTATTATTTTTGTCCCCATATTTGAAACAAAGTGATAGAACTAGTCATAAAGATCTTGGGTTTTTACTTAGTTAGATTGATTTTGTTGAGCTTCAAAGCATTTTTCTCACTATAATCAAGAGGTTCCTTAATTCTTCTTCTCTTTGTGTCACCAGAAAGATGATGTCTGAATAACTGAGATGTTTGAAATTTCTCCTGAAAAACTTGATTTCAGCTTTTGTTTCATCCAGTCAGTCATTTTTCATAACTTATTCTACATATAAATTAACTAAATAAAGAGAAAGCATACAATATGATCATAATCTTTTTCCAATCAGAAAGCAATTAGTTGTTGCATGTTTAGTTGTATCTTTACTTCTTGATCCACATTCATGTTCCTGGGGCTGCAGTAGGGTGATCTAGTACATCTCTTTGAGGACTTCCCACATATGTTATAAGTTACATGGTCAAAGTAAATGAAGCAGACATGCTATGGTGGATTTTCCTGGGACCTTCTTCCATTACCCATAGTCTATGGATCTTGGCAATTTGATCTCTAATTCCTCAATTTCTTTTGAAATCAGTCTTCTTTTCTGGTAATTCTGTCCTTGGTCTTGCAGCCTTACTTGAAAGATCTTAAATATAACCTTGCCAACATTTGAATGAATGCAGTTCCTCAGTGACTTGAATTGTCTTGGAATTGTCTATCTTTAGAACTGACATGTAAATGGATCTTTTAATTCCAATGTCTACTATTATGTTTTTCAAACTGGCTGTCCTACAGTGTCCAGTTTTTTAAGAGCCACATCTTTCAGAATTTTAAATAGCTTGGCTAAAATTGTATTAGTTTCCCCAGCCTTATCATTAGTAATGGTTACTAGGGCAATAATGATTTCCTTCTCCCAAATACCTAGTTCTTTTTTTTTTTAATTTTTTAATTTTATTTTATTTAATAATAACTTTGTATTGACAGAATCCATGCCAGGATAATTTTTACACGACATTATCCCTTGCAATCACTTATGTTTCGTTATTTCCCCTCCCTTCCTCCTCCCCCCCCCCAAGATGGCAAGCAGTCCTATATATGTTAAATATGTTGCAGTATATCCTAGATACAATACATATTTGCAGAACCGAACAGTTCTCCCGCTGCACAGGGAGAATTGGATTCAGAAGGTAAAAATAACTCGGGAAGAAAATCAAAAATCAAATAGTTCACATTCATTTCCCAGTATTCCTTCTTTGGGTGTAGCTGTTTCTGTCCATCATTTCTCCAATGAAACTCAGTTAAGTCTCTTTGTCAGAGAAATCCACTTCCATCAGAATACATCCTCATACAATATCGTTGTCGAAGTGTATAATGATCTCCTGGTTCTGCTCATCTCACTTAGCATCAGTCCATGTAGGTCTCTCCAAGCCTCTCTGTATTCATCCTGCTGGTCATTCCTTACAGAGCAATAATATTCCATAACATTCATATACCACAATTTATCCAGCCATTCTCCAATTGATGGGCATCCATTCATTTTTCAGTTTCTAGCCACTACAAACAGGGCTGCTACAAACATTTTGGCACATACAGGTCCCCTTCCCTTTTTTAGTATCTCTTTGGGGTATAAGCCCAATAGAAACACTGCTGGATCAAAGGGTATGCACAGTTTGATAACTTTTTGGCCATAATTCCAGATTGCTCTCCAGAATGGTTGGATTCGTTCACAACTCCACCAACAATGCATCAGTGTCCCCGTTTTCCCGCATCCCCTCCAACATTCATCATTATTTTTTCCTGTCATCTTAGCCAATCTGACAGGTGTGTAGTGATATCTCAGAATTGTCTTAATTTGCATTTCTCTGATCAAAAGTGATTTGGAACACTCTTTCATGTGAGTGGTAATAGTTTCAATTTCTTCATCTGAAAATTGTCTGTTCATATCCTTTGACCATTTATCAATTGGAGAATGGCTTGATTTTTTATAAATTTGAGTCAGTTCTCTATATATTTTGGAAATGAGGCCTTTATCAGAACCCTTAATTGTAAAGATGTTTTCCCAGTTTGTTACTTCCCTACTAATCTTGTTTGCATTCGTTCTGTTTGTACAAAGGCTTTTTAATTTGATATAATCAAAATTTTCTATTTTGTGATCGGTAATGGTCTCTAGTTCATCTTTGGTCACAAATTTCTTTCTCCTCCACAAGTCTGAGAGATAAACTATCCTATGTTCCTCTAATTTATTTATAATCTCGTTCTTTATGCCTAGGTCATGGACCCATTTTGATCTTATCTTGGTATGTGGTGTTAAGTGTGGGTCCTTGCCTAATTTCTGCCATACTAATTTCCAGTTATCCCAGCAGTTTTTATCAAATAATGAAATCTTATCCCAAAATTTAGAATCTTTGGGTTTGTCAAAGACTAGATTGCTATAGTTGACTATTCTGTCTTGTGAACCTAACCTTTTCCACTGATCAACTAATCTATTTCTAAGCCAATACCAAATGGTTTTGGTGACTGCTGCTTTATAATATAATTTTAGATCAGGTATAGCTAGACCACCTTCATTTGATTTTTTTTCATTAATTCCCTTGAGATTCTCGATTTTTTATTCTTCCATATGAATTTTGTTGTTATTTTTTCTAAATCATTAAAATATTTTCTTGGAAGTCTGATTGGTATAGCACTAAATAAATAGATTAGTTTAGGGAGTATTGTCATCTTTATTATATTCGCTCGGCCTATCCAAGAGCACTTAATATTTTTCCAATTATTTAAGTCTGACTTTATTTGTGTGAAAACTTTTTTGTAATTTTGCTCATATAATTCCTGACTTTCCTTTGGTAGGTAGATTCCCAAATATTTTATGCTATCAACAGTTATTTTGAATGGAATTTCTCTTTGTATCTCTTGCTCTTGGATTTTGTTGGTGGTGTATAAGAATGCTGAGGATTTATGGGGATTTATTTTGTATCCTGCTACTTTGCTAAAATTATGAATTATTTCTAATAGCTTTTTAGTAGAATCTCTGGGGTTTTCTAGGTATACCATCATATTAATACCTAGTTCTTGAGAATAGCCACAACATCATGGTTATTGGATAGTTCCATGATGTTCTACTTCTGTTAAATACAGAACATTTTGTTTTTTATCATGTCCATATTTGCATGAAAATTTCCCCTCTTAGTTCCAATTTTCTTTATGAAATCCTGTATATTTCCCTTTCTATTGTCTTTTATTTCTTTGCATTGCTTCTTTATGAAAACCTCACCCAGGTTGTTTGGACCCTAATAGAATCCTCTCTTCTTCAGCTGAGAAGAAATCCAACTCCCCAAGCCTTTAGTTATGTGGGTCCCTTTTGCAAGGAAATTGATCTAGTCTTTGTCAGAATGAGTGCTCAAAAGCCTTTGGAATATTCCCCATGCAGCTTCCTCAGTCCAGATGCAGTAAAGTCTGTGGTCCTGGATTCCAGAAGAAAGCCCAGGAGGGAAGTCCTGTCTGCTGTTTTAATTGTGACCCCTGCCCAGACAGACACATTTCCAACCAGACAGGTAAGTCTTTGAGGACATGTTCACCTTCAGCAAATGTGGATCCAGGGCAACTAACTGAAGCTGGATGGGTGTCCCACTTACTGTAAGGCACAGGAAACATATTAATATTGGAATATGGTATCCAGGCACCAAAGGAAGTCTAGAAGAAAAGTCAGAATGATCAAGAATATTGAAGGTCCAAAGTGATCAACATCAGAGAGATATGAGGGGGTTGAGATCCACAAAGTAGGAATTTCTTGCCAAGTTTCTCTGTATTTCAATTGCTTAGAGATAGATTGCAGAAAAGAGCCCCTATGTACACAGATTTCTTGTAACTATATAGGAGTTAAAAGAGTCAAGAGAGTCTTTTCCATCAAGACAGCAGTAAGGAAATAGAAATGCTCTCATACTAATTTAAGAGAAGAGAAAGATGAAGTGACCATTCACAGTACCATGGTTACTGAAGAGGGCTGGGACCCAATGAGGGTACTGAGTTGGAATTTGGTGAAATTTTCAATTCATCTCAGCTGTTTCTCCTGCATGTTTACCATTTGATGTACAATGATTGCCAAGAAGGCATCAATCTACCCATCCCAAATACTTCTCTCACTCAGAAAACTACCTGCCTTGCCAATAGACAATGATCTGTTTGAAGCCCAGACCTAAACATCCTCAACACAGAACTATGATTTGGGGGGAGATGCAAGTTATACTTTAAGATACTTTAACCTGACAAAGCTGTGCACATAGGCAGAAATTTGGGAAATTACTTCTAACAAAGGGAAAAGGATAATAATGGATAAAATTAAAATAGCCAGACCTAGAGCAATGCCTATAAGAACAAGATCTTTGTGAAGGAAGATCTTGCAATAGAGCTTGATCTGAAGAATCTTCACAATTCCCAGCTTGCTTTGGGGTTTGTCCCATAGCACCAAATAGAGCAAGTTTGGTCCCTCTTCCAGTTACTATAGTTTCTATACATCACACCAACTGTCATGTCCTTTCAGAAGTTTCTCTTCTTCAGGTTAAACATGTTCAGGTTCTTTGATTCCTATCCATACAGAATTCATAATTGATGCCTAAACAACTTAAGGGTCATCTAACGAAAGCCCAAAATATTTTATGTCAACAAATAGATATATAGAAATAGATCATAAATATGCTAAACATCAACAGGAAAAATGCACAACCAAGATCTTTAACAGGTGTAGCGGGGCAACTCTCCACATGTTGCAGAAGAAGTCTGGAAGAACTGATACGGTTAGAACAACTGAATCATTTTATTGTAAAAAGAAACCGCAAAAAGAGAGAGAGAGAACTACCAGCTCTCTAATAGAGAAACTTTACAAAGATTATTGTCCAAGAACAAGAAATGAAGTCAGCAACAAATTGATTACCATACTTTGTCACATGAAGCTGACACATTTATAATTCTTGTTGTTGTTGATACTAAGAATATGTTTGTTTAAAAGATACTCTGTGAATGTTATTTATAAAAGAGCTACCATGTATCTAGTGGCTACCTTGTAAATGAAGTAGAGAATAAAGCACTGGGCCTGCAGTAGGGAAGGCATCTTCTTGAGTTCAAATTTGGCTTCCACACCTACTAGCTTTGTGACCAAGGTCAAGTCACATAATCTTGTTTACCTCAGCTTCCTCATCAGGAAAAAAAATAGGCTGGAAGAACAAATGTCAAGTACCACGATTATCTTTGCCAAGAAAAGCTCACATGTGTTCACAAAGAGTCAGTCACAACTCACAATTACTCCAATTTATTTACTACTTTAAGATTTGCCCATCTCTTTCCATTTGTGTGAAGTAGGCACAATTATTATATCCCCATTTTACTAACTATGATATAGAAGTGCAAATTAAGTAACTGATTAACCCATAATCACAAGGCAATCTGAGGAAGAATTCAAACTCAGGTCTTTCAAGTCTTTTGTTCTGTTCACTGATACCAGATTCTGATCCCCATGGAATCATATGGAGCCATTTGAATTATTTCCACAAATATTGTTGGCCCACTGAAAGGGAAGTTTTCTGTGGCTGAAATATTGAAAAATTTCTTTGTTCCCTTTAGATGCAGATCAGTGTGTGAAATGCCCTGAAGATCAATATCCCAATCAGGAGAGGAATCAGTGCCTCCCGAAAATGATGACCTTCCTGGAATATGATGATCCCATGGGGATGGCTTTGGCTTCTATAGCTGCTTGCTTGTCTCTCCTCACAGCTCTGGTTCTCTGGGTCTTTGTGAGGTACAAAAACACCCCCATAGTCAGAGCCAATAACCGGGATCTCAGCTACATCCTGCTCATCTCCCTTTTCTTCTGCTTCCTCTGCTCTCTGCTCTTCATTGGTCGCCCAACAGCAGCCCATTGCCTCCTCCGACAAACAACCTTTGGGGTCATGTTTACAGTAGCCGTCTCCACTATTTTGGCTAAAACCATCATTGTGGTTCTGGCCTTCAGAGCCACCAGACCAGGCAGCAGGAGCAGGAAATGGATGGGAAGCAGAGCCCCCATTTCTGTTGTTCTCTTTTGCACCTTGATTCAAGTCATGCTCTGTGCAATCTGGCTGCTGCTCTCTCCCCCATTCCCAGAGGCAGACACACACACTGACCGTGAGCACATCATCCTGGGGTGCAATGAGGGCTCCCTCATTGCCTTCTATTTTGTCTTGAGCTACATGGGAGTCTTGGCCCTGGCGAGCTTCACTGTGGCCTTTTTTGTCAGAAATCTCCCTGACGCTTTCAACGAAGCCAAGTTCATCACCTTCAGCATGCTGGTGTTCTGCAGCGTCTGGATCACCTTCCTCCCCACCTACCAGAGCACCAAGGGCAAGATGATGATAGTCGTGGAGATCTTCTCCATCTTAAGCTCCAGTACTGGCTTGCTAGCCTGCATCTTCATCCCCAAATGCTATGTGATCCTTCTGCAGCCCCACAGGAACATCAAGAACTCTTTAAAGAATAATGTCAAGGCTTGAGTGCAGAATCATTGTGAATTGTTCTGCAGGACTAATAAAATGAGATTATAAACAATCAACCCAAATTGCTCTTGCTTCCAAGTGTCTTAGTGAAACCCAAACAAGTTCTGCATTTACTAAACAAGAGCTTCTTGCTGATTCCCCACTGTTTCAAAAACACTTTCATTGGGTCTTTCAACAACGATACTGTATGAGGATATATTCTGATGGAAGTGGATCTCTTCGATAAAGAGAACTAATTCAGTTTCAATTGATCAAGGATGGACAAAAGCAGCTACACCCAAAGATAGAACACTGGGAAATGAATATAAGCTGCTTGCATTTTTGTTTTTCTTCCCGGGTTATTTTTACCTTCTGAATCCAATTCTCCCTGTGCAACAAGAGAACTGTTTGGTTCTGCAAACATATATTGTATCTAGGATATACGGCAACATATTTAACATATATAGGACTGTTTGCCATCTAGGGGACGGGATGGGAGGGAGGAAGGGGAAAAATCGGAACAGAAGTAAGCGCAAGGGATAATGTTGTAAAAAAAATTACCCTGGCATGGATTCTGTCAATAAAAAGTTATTATAAAAAAAGCTATTAAAAATCCAAGAAAAATAAGAAGATTATGAGGGAAATGTTAACCAACTAAAATAGAAGATACAGAGACTTAAGGATGATTTTTGAAAATTAGAATTGGGCAAGGGGAAGCCAGTGAAGATCTGAGAGACCAAGAAATAACAGAACAGATTATAAACAATGAAACAATAGAACAGGACATGAAAAAAGTAACAGATAAGATGAACAGATCAAGAAGAGAAAATATTAGAATAATCGAACTCCCTGAAAGTTGTAACCAAGAAAAGAATCTTGACACAATAATGGAAGAAAGAATTCAAGAAAATTACCCTGGAGTTATAGAATATAAGTGGAAAGCAAAAACAAGACAAATCCACCAGTCACCATTTCAACAAGATCCTTTGTGGAAAATATATAGGAATATTGTTGATAAATTTTCAAACCACCTGATGACAGAGAAAATTTTGCAAGAAATAAGAAAAGACAATTCAAATACACTGGAGCTGCAATTAGACTTGCACAGGCTTAGCAGCAGCCACAATAAAAGACTATGATTCTGGAATCATATCTAGCAACCCTCAAAAGAACTGGACTTGTGGTCAAAAATATCACGGAGGCAAAATTCTGTGGAATATTGAATGAGGACAAATGGACCTTCAATGAACTTGTAGATTTTCAGGATTTTCTATGCACCAAAATCAAAAGAAATTTTCTATCAATTACCCATGGGTGGGGAGAAGTTAAGTAATAGCAAGGCAAATTAAGAAGAATTAAAGGAAAGAGTCAGTAGATATAGGAAAATTATGTGTGTGTATTAGTGGGCATGGAGAGGGTGGAGTATATATGTGTGTGTATGTGTATGTATATTGCTAAATATGGAAACATAAATATTTTCTTTCTTAACTATAACCTTCTTGAGGTGGGGGAAAGAAGAAAGGGGAGGGAGAAGAATAAAATTAAAAAAGTATGCAGCAGAGAACAAAAGAACAATTTACAAGGAAGGAAAGAAAAATTGGACATTCAGGAATATACTTTCTTCTACTATTATATAAAAATATATGTGTATGCATATTGTATATATATGTACTTTCTTAAACTGGTAATTTGTTATATTTCGAATCCTCCCTGATTTTCGGCTGGGCACATGAAAATGTTCTCTTTTGTTAAAATAATAAAATAAAATCTGATATCCATAATAAAACAAAGAATGCGACCCCATCAACCAATAGACTTGTGATGGAAAGCGCCATCTACATCCAAAGAGATGACTGTGGGGACTGAATGTGGATCACAAAATTATATTCACTTTTTGTTGTTTGTTTGATTTTTTCTTTCCTATTTTCCCTTTTTGATCTCATTTTTCTACTGCAGCATAATAATTGTGGAAATATACAGAGAAGAATTGTTCATATTGGATTATATGCTATCTAGAAGAAGAAGTGGAGGGAAGAAAGGGAAAAAATTTAAGAACACAAAGTTTTGCAAGAGTGAACTATTTTCATGAATTTTGAAATAAAAAGATATCATTTTAAAAAATGTCCACTGCTGATCTACTCAAAAGAATAGAACAACCACACCACGATTCTGTTCTCTCAAAATGCAAGTTATTAAGGTCCCTATTTGCCTCAGGAATTTTCCTTACAAAGTTCTCAATTACATCACACCCATTCAAGTTCTACTTTCATTGGGAATGAAATACAATTCTTCATAGGATGGTAGTTAAAGTGACTTGCTACAAAGTGTTTCTTCACAGTGTTGTAAAGATGATGGAAGGTGTCTGCAATCATATTTAGTCTTTGATTTGATGAAAGTGAAACTTTTTTTTGGAACATTCTAATAAGCTTAAGGAACTGACTGACAATCATTATGGCATGATGGAAGAAATATTGAACTTGTTATCATGACATCCAGATTTAGATTCTGCCCTGGAATAATTTCTGTGGGAAGATGGGCAAGTTTTTTCTTGCTTCTCTGTCTTACTTTCTTTTCTGTAAAATGAGAATAGTGTTAACCTAGTTAAGTTACAGGATTGTTATGGCACAGGCACAATTTACAAAAGAAGTTCTATACAAATGTAAATAACTTCATGATATCCTTTTGCATCATTTTCCTCTTTTTAAGCTCTTCCCTCCCTTTCTTCTTGCATATCTATTCTCCACATTTTTAGTGTAATCATCATTATCCAATTCTTTTCCTGCAAATTATTTCCTCAAATTTCTTCTCTTTTTCTCTCTACTTAAATTCTTTTCCTATTTTTCTTGTCCTTAGTTTTCCTCATTTTTCTTCATTTTGCAAAAGTTATTCTCTCACCCTATCAGATTTATCTTGACATTACTTACCCCTACCCGGCATTGTAAAAGCTATTTCTGGCTACAGGAAGCACAAAATTCCTCATCAAAATTATGCTGAAGCATGACTCTCAAGGCTAAATATGAGCACATCCGTGATTTAGTAGAAGTAATAGTATAAAACACATCCATGTGACTTTACTGCCACATTGGTGTCAAGTTAAAGCATCTTCCCTTCTCCAAACAGAGAAGCATCTACTTCTTCTTAAAGTTTATTGACAGTAGAATGAAAACTCCTTTGGGGCAAGGGCTATTGGGATTTTAGTCTTTACATCCCCAGGTCTTGGTATAGATAGTTTAGGATTAACCACTACAACCATAATTTCTTTGTTGTAAAGTTTGTCACCATTAAGAAAACTCCATCTGCATTGCAGGAGTCTGTTCCTAATAAATTTTTAGTTTATTGAATTGTCACAAGTTGAAATGAGTCATTTCATTATATCAATGATCTTCAAAGTATATAATTTATGGCACTTGTGTATCTGAAATGATATTTGAGGGACTTTTGATTTAGGAACAAAATTGAGATCTAATATACCTATTTCAAAATTTGACAGTCATTGGGGCAGAATATTAAGGGACTACTGAAACAAGAGATGAGTTGTTCTGGAGCAGAACTTGTTAGGAATCACTATCCAGTCACTAAGTCGAGGGTATTGTGAAGCTATAAGTGACCAAAAAAATTTTCTATATGCTGCTAGAAGAACTAGAGAAAAAATATTTGGAACAGGACCCATGTCATTGTTTAAACAATAATCCCAGACTGCAGGGCTTTCTAATTTAAAGATATGGGGGACAGGAGGCTGAGATCCTCTAAATTTTGGCCACCCAACCACTACCACTTTCTGACTTTTTCACCTCTCATAGAGTTTGCCCTGATGTACCAGATCAGAGCCGCGCATGTTCCTACATAGGTTCTCACATGGTATGAAATTCCCCTGCCACTGGAGAGGTCACCGAGGCTCCTACCATCTTGATACCAATTGGCTGTACTGAAAGCAGAGAAGTTGGGAAGGAACACTGAGATAAGCAAAGTTTTTTCTCCAACATAGGGGAACAGATGAATAGCTGCAAGCAGCAGTGCTCCAAGTGTCCATCATGGACTAAGATCCGTCTCCTGGGTGGAAGGGTTCAAAACAGGATCCTATCCCCTTAGATTAAGAAAGATTTTTCAGTGAGCTTTCAGTCAGGGTAACTCCTCATAAATAGATTCTGGCATAGCCAGCACTGCTTCTTTCTTGGATATGGGCCAAAGTCATATGATGTTCTGTCTCCACAAGTGTGAGGGTCAGAGCAAAGCTTGAACAGTTACTCAAGAAAGACACTGTTCACCTGCAGGAGAGTTTTCCCTTCCCAAGACCCTTGAAGATACTACAGCGGCACAAACTATGCAGTCACATGACTCTTGAGACTAAATATTGTGAGCACATCCACAGCTTTAGTGGAAGAGAATTCCCACTCAGTGTAGTTGCAAGGTATATGAAACAACCCATTAAGGCCATCCTACCCCATTGGCATGAAATTTCAAGCCTGATCTTAGATGCAAATGTGGTTTTTTTTTTCCTTTCCTCACAGTAGAATGAAAATTCCTTTGCTGCCCGAAACATTGGGATGTTCATTTTTGGATTCCCAGGCCTATCCAATTTATTTCTAGACATTAATCCTAATATAATTTCAGTTTTATAATATCTTCTCTAAAGGAAAAAATCCATCTGTCATTACAGTAATAAGTTGTTTATAATAAAATTTTAGTTTACTGAATTGTCACAAGTTCAAATGAATAATTTCATTGTTTCACTGACCTTCAAAGTCTATCATTTTATGGCTTTTATAACTGCAGTGATATTATATGGGCTTGTGTTTTAGGAACAGGAATAAGAAAGGATGCTTGCTTCAAAAGTAGGCAGGCATTGACTTGAGGGACTGAACATGAAGGGACTACTGGAATAAAAGATGAGTTTTTCTATAGCAAATCTTGGTGGAAATCACTCTCCTGTGGAACAAAGGGAGAGAGATATGAGACAATAAGCAACAAAAACAATTTTCTATGTGCTGCTCAAAGAACTAGTGAAAAAATACTTGGTAAAACTATGTCAGAGAACATTATTTGGAGAATAACCCCGGGCTTCAGGGTGTTTTGATTTAATGATATGGGGGAAAGATGCTGAGATCACCTAAAGTTTGGTCACTCAGTCAGGACCACTTTCTGACCTCGTCACCTGTCATGGACACCATTCTGATGCACTAGAGCAGTTACTAAAAGAGTCCTACAAAGCCTCTGATACATTAGTAAATTCCCTTGTTTCTGGATGTATTACGTGTCCCATACCCACTTGATAACAATTGTCAGTGCTGAGAATAGAGTAGGAAAGGAGGAATGAGAAAAATACAATTTTCACTCAGACACAGGGACACAGGTGCAGAGTTGCAAGCAGCAATGGTCCCAAGGGTCCATCATGGACTAAGTTTCCTCTCCTGGGCAGAAAGATGCACATATAGGATCCTAATCACATAGACCAGCAAGGACATTTCAATGATCCTTTAATCAGGGCTAATCGCCTTAAATACTCTCTGGTCTGGCCAGCAATGTCTCTGTTTTAGATATGAGCCAGAACCATATTCCATTCTGTCTCTAAATGATGAGGGTCAGAGCAAAGCTTGAACAGTTGCTCAAGAAAGAAACTGTTCTTCTGCAGGAAAGTTTTCTGTTCTCAAGACACCTGAAACTGCTGCAACTGTTGCTGCCCTGCTCCCTCCATAGCACTTCACAAACTTTGCTAAAAAGCAGGTGCACCTTGATTAGGAGTTGGAGAGCAGTCTCCCACATATTCTTCAGGCTTTTCTTTTGCCTACTTTTGCAGCTGCCATTCTCTGTGGGCAGGGAGCAAGGGACTTCATGCTACCTGGAAAGGTCTTTCAGCCCCACATATTTCAAAGATGGGGATCTTGTCGTTGGAGGATTTTTTCCTTTATTTTTACATAAAGAACATCCATTTAAATATTGGAAAATGTTTTGGTTTCATCCTCGATATAATGAAAAAGACTATAAGTAAGTATTTATTCTGTATTTTTAAATAACTTGTCAATTATCAAGTATTTTTTCCCTCTGTATCACTTCCTATTGAGAAAAAAAATTCCTTGTAACAATTAAGCATAATCAAAAACAAATTTCCCAGAATGGCCAAATCTCAAATGAATGTGTTATTTTGTACATCAGTCCATCAGCTTTCTATAATGATGATATCATTACCATCTTCATTATTATTCCTTTGCAATCGCTGTGGTTTATTGCATTGCTGAGAGTTCGTAAGTTTCTGGTGATGTTTATTTTTACATTATTGCTCTTAAAATATAAATTGTTCTTGTTTTTCTATCTTCATACTACATCTGTTGCTATAAATTGTGTGATGTTACTATGAAATTATATTGCTTTATTTTCAACAGAACAATGGTATTAAAATAGATCTACATATCACAATTTACTCAGCGATTCCATAACAAAAAGGTAGCTCTTTTTGTCCAGATCTTTGCCACTCTGTAAAGAAATGCAATTTTTTTATTTGTACTCCTTTCTCTATTTATTTTTTAAATCTTTGAAGAACAAGTTATACAGAAAATATCTATCAATCAATGACTTTTTGGCCACAGAGAGAAATTGCTTTCCAGAATGCTAAAATAATTAATCGTTCCATTAAAAACACAATGATGTGATAGTTACCTTATATCCTCTTATACATTTCACTATTCTCTCTTTTCTGGTGATTATGCCACTCTGATGGGTGAGAGGTTGTAATTCAGAATTGCTTTTCTTTTTATTACCATGTTTATTTACCATTTTGAACATTTTTTCATAAGCCTAAAGATACCTTGAATTTCTTATCTCGATGACTTTCTATTTAAATTCTTTGACAATTTATCACATGGATAACGGCACTAGTTTTTAAAAACATAAAACAATTTTATAATTTAGAAATAAAAACTTTTTTAAAAGAAGCATAATAAAAACAATTTTCCATTTAATTCTTTGGCTTCTGATCTTGGATCCATTGGATTTTGGGGGGGCAAAAAAAAGATTTTTTTTTAAATTTTAAATAACCAAAAATTTCTATATTAACTTCTTTTCTATATGCCTTCTTTGGTCATGGAATTCTTTTCGATGTTCAAAAATAAATTCTTCCTAAGCCCACGATTTTTTATACCTTAAATATGTAGCTATTTGGAGACAATATTAAGATATTAATATCAATTCATAATAATAATAAAATCACATAAATGACCTGTTTCTATCAAGTTGATTCTCAATATAATTTCTCTTTTTTTTTTCATTTTTTTATTGCTCCACTATTTGAAAATTTATCTAAATTTTTCTCATTTATCTTTAAATGATTTGATAGTTCTTAGAGGAACTGCTTGTGATGTTGGGGAGTGAACTAGGAGCTTGTAGACAGCTGCTGTAGTGGTTTAAATGTGGTAATAATGCTGAATGGAAAGAGGATGAAATCAATGGTATAACTCCTGATGCCCTCAAGCCCACATACTACAAAGCTGGTAAAAGCCTCGTTAATTGCAATATTGCTAGCAATAGACTGAAATATTCAGAATTTCCTAATACCATTACAAAGAAAATAAAAAGATAGGTTGACCAAAAAATGGATCTTCATATGACTGAGGAAGTGCTTTTTTGGAAAATTTCCAATTCCTCTTTAAGGTTGGTAGAACCATACATATTCTTTGTCCCTGATAATCTCCCTCTTACGGCAGGTGGTTTCTCAGACATTATTATCAAGTCCTGGCTTTTATGTTTGCCATAGAAGAAATCAACAGGAACCCAAATCTCTTGCCCAACATTTCTTTGGGATTTCACATCTACAATGCTTATCACAATGATGAGAGGATCTTGGAGAGTTCCCTCATGTGGCTGTCAGGCCAGAGACAGACTATTCCAAATTACAACTGTGAGAGGCAGAGAAAGTCTGTGGTGGTCATTGGAGGAGCCACTTCTGAACTGACTTACTGCATGGGAACTCTGCTGGAGCTCTATAAGCTCCCACAGGTAGGAAATCAGAGGTTTCATTTAGTTTATGCTGGTTGGAGGGCAGTGGCAGGACTTTGAGGGTCTGGCAGTTGAAATACAAATATCAAATACCTTTGGGGAATTCTTGTGTCTAATTTACCTTTCTATTGATTCTCAGAGATGAAAAAGGTAATACAGAGTTTGAGGACATCAGATTTATTAGCTTCATCATGTAGGATGTAACACATTTTGAAAAAAAGACTTTAAAAATCATGAAATTGAAATGTTAAAATATTTATTATTTATGTAACATATACAAGTCCTTAGATTCAATCATAGACACACATGGTAGTAAAAATACAGAACATGCTTACACCTATTTCAGTGAGGGCAGGTTTGATGAAGGAGATGATCCTTGAGTGGAGTTCTGTATGATCGGAAATACCTTACTAGGTTTAGATGAAGAATGAGTCAATTTTAGATAGAGGGGGATGAGGAGACTAGGTTCACAAGGGGTGGGAAGGGAGAATCTTTTGTACAGGTAACTCATTAAACTGAAAAATAGTTATGTTTGGTTCCTTTACAGATCAGCTATGGTCTCTTTGATCCACTCATAAGTGACCCACTTCAATTTCCTTCTGTTTATCACATGGCCCCCAGTGACACCTCTCTTCCCCTTGCCATGGTCAGATTAATGCTGCATTTCAAATGGAACTGGGTGGGTGTTATTGCTTCAGATGATTCAAGGGGTGAGAAATTCCTCAGGGACCTTCAAGAAGAAATGGCCAGAAATGATGTCTGTGTAACCTTTATGGAAAAGATAACTACTAGAAAGTCATCAAATAAAGATTTTTATCAATATTTTATACTCAGCATACATGTTTCTGCAGCAAATGTGTTTGTCATTTATGGAGATACAAATTCACTTCTGAGTCTGGTGTTTATGGAAAATCCTCGTGTCCTTGTAAGAAAAGTGTGGATCACTACCAGTCACTGGGATATTACCAAAAAACCTGGTTATATCTATTTTGATCATTTCCATGGGGCTCTGATATTTTCAGATCAGACAAGTAAAATTCCTGGGTTCAAAGATTTTCTGAAAACTGTTAACCCTGCCAGACACCCAGACGATATTTTCCTTAAGAGTTTTTGGAACTCAGCTTTTGGATGTCCCCATATACATGGGAAGGAAAATGAGGAGGTCTGTTCACCAAATGCATCTTTAGACAGCCTGAGTTTGAGCTCTTTAGAAAACATTATGTCTGATCAGAGTTACACTGTCTACACTGCTGTGTATGCCGTGGCCTGGGCCCTTCACAAGATGTTCTTAGTGAGATCAGAAATGGAATTCAACATAGATGGAGACAACAGGGTCATTCCCCCCTGGAAGGTAAGGTTCCCTTCTTCATAACAGTGACACCCAAATCTCTTGATTCTCGACTTGCAATATTTAGAAAAGAGATAGGGGATTACTAACTAAGCTCAGCTTTTTTCAGTGAGGTAGCTCTGCACAGCAGACTCAGGATATTTTAGCTCATTTCTTGTCATTTCAGAATTAGGATTGCCTCTGAGGGATGTAGCTCTTTCTAACAATGAGGTGACACAGGTCAATTCCAATAAACTTGTGATAGAGAGAGCCACTTACATTTAGAGAAATACCTATAGAGACTGAATGTGGATCACAACATAGTATTTCCTCCTTTTTGTTGTTGTTTACTTGCTTTTGTTTTCTCTCATTTTCTTTTTCATCTGATTTTTTTCTTGTGCAGCAAGATGTGTGGAAATATGTATAGAATGGCACACGCTTAACATATTTTGGATCACTTGCTGTGTAGGGGAGAGAAACAAAGGGTAAGGGAGGGGAAAATTGTACCAAAATGTTTTACAAAGGGGAATGTTGAAATCTATTTTTGTTTATCTTTTTAAAATAAAAAGCTATTATTAAAAAAAAAAAGAATTAGGGTCAGTTCAGATCCCTGTGACAGGATGCAAGAGTAAGAATCAAGATCAACTGGTTCCTGGGGGTCTTTGAGAAAGAAGATGTAAGGGAAGAGAAGGAGCATCAACACTACAGATGCCATGCCTCCACAAGAGGCTGAGGAAGTCAGGACCAGGCATCTCTGTTAACCTGGCAGTTTTAGCTAGTCCATGGCAGCCTAGTACAATGGAGAGAACTCTTGTCTAGTCAGACAAGTTCAATTAAGTCCTGCATCTGAAAATTATTCCTCAGATGCCATTGAATAAGAGAATTTATTTTCCTAGGAAATAAAGCTGAATGAAATAGCCTCTGAGGTCCTTTCCAGATTTCAAGCTAATGTTTTTCTTTTCTTTTCTTTTTTTTTTTTTTTTGCAAGGCAATAAGAGTTAAGTGACTTACTCAGGGTCACACACAACTGTCTCATGCTGCTGTAAACTCAGGTTTTCCAGAAATCAGTTCAGTTTCTAACTACTGGACCACCTGATTGATCCTTTCAATATAACATTTAACAAGGAATGTTAAACCTCAAAACAAGGATTTATATATAGATTTTTATAAAACCAGAACTAGGATTTCTCTTATTTTGAGTTTAGTCTCCCACATTGGCATGATGTCTAGGCTACTTGGAAGGAACTTAATAAGTACTTCTTGAATGAAAAGCTTCTTCAATCTTAATTATACAATGAGATTCTTATTTCTTCTCTCTCCCACTCATCATTTATTGAGCTACTAACTAATCAACAAATAGGCATTTAGAATGGGTCTACCAAAAGATAAGAAATAGGATATACAACAGAGATAAGAACTTAAAGATTAAGAAAATCTCATTTGTCTCAAAAATTTAACACTACCTGTATGTACAAATTGTATATATGTACAAAATAAATATAAAAATATATAAAACAAAAATATAAATATCAACAAATATAAGAAAATTAGGGAAGGAAGCCAAATATCAAGAAAATAATCTTCCTAAAGAACTACACAGTTGGTCAATATTTTTCAATAATTCCTTGTGTTTAACCTGTAAATTATTATTTGCTGTTTGGAGGAGAAGGGACATCAGTGAGAAAGGGAGAAAAAATTGGAACACAAGGTCTTCAAAGATAAATATTTAAAACTCTCTTTCCATCTATTTGGAAAAATAAAATATAAACTGAAAAAACATCTTAACATGTCGTTCTCCTAAGCCAATATTATAATATACTCATAGTTAGGAACCATAAATAAATTCTTATATCCTCTAGGAGAAAATAGCCTCAGCTTGGAATTAAAGTGTTGTAAAGTGTTATCCCACTTTCCAATCTAATTTCACACCATACCTACTTAACATTTTATGTTTCAGCAAAATTCCCAACTGAATGTACTCTGAATTAGGATCCTATCATGCAACTCCATCATTTTACACAGGCACTTAAGCCTAAAATACATTGCTACCTCACTTCTGCTTCACAGCATCTTTAGCTTCCTATAGGTTCAGCTTCGGTGTTCTCACTTTAAAATCCTTGCTCGATCCTCTTTTCATATCAGATAATATAAGTAAAAAAATTATATATAGAAAACGCATTGCATATAAAGAATGCTATGTAAATACTTATTCTTTCCCTTCTAATTGGTAGTATTTTATTCTTCATGGAATCATACTGTATTTATTTTTCTGATTCAATTCTCCATTATCTAGAGGAATGTAAGCTACTTAAGGGCAAGGAGTTATCATTTTTATTTTATATCTTAAGGAATTCAAAGCTCAGTGCTTAGAATTAATAAATCATTATAGAGGCTTTTAGGATTGTAGTGGAAGCAGTCTAATTAATTATGGGGGTGAACTGTGTACCACCCTACTTACTCTAAACAATACTAGATGCTCTCTTCCTGTACCTTCGTTCCCAAACCCACTCTCATCAAAGAGAGAAAAGGACATTCTGGGTTTTTCAACAGGTTGAAAAATTCCTATTTCCAGCTTGAGATTTGACCCAGGCTTCTAACCTGGAGAGAAAAGTTGGGTTTCTGGTTCTGTTATCCAATTTATTAATAATCCATCCTAATTCACTGACAAATGAAAAATCTTAGGATTATACACATTGCAAGAAATTAAAGAAAATAAACCACAGAGGAACTAGAAAATATTCGTGAGAAAATCTAGTGGTGAACTTTCAATTAATTTTCTTCCCTTTTAGCTCCATTCCTTTCTGAAGAACCTTCAGTTTAACAATAGTGCTGGGAATCTAGTGGTCCTGGATAAGAAGAGGAACTCTGTGACAAACTATGATGTTCTTAACTATGTGACCTTTAGAAATGATACTGAAGTCCTGATAAAAGTGGGAGAGTTTATATCTCAAGCTCCACTTGGCCAAGATTTAACCATCCAAGAGAAGGCCATTACGTGGTCCACATGGAATAAAAAAGTAAAGAATAATCAAAATGTTGCTTTTATAAAATCTGTAAACATAAGAAAATAGCCCAACAGAATACTCAGTAGCATATTTTAAAACCTGGCGAATATTCCACAAAATCTGCTTGAAGGAAACAGCTTAGAAATAAAGTTTTTTTGGTGTGTAATGAATTATGATCATTAGCATTTTTCCCTCCCAAGATTTCTAAATCTTGTAATGAACAAACTACCACTCGAAGACTGTGGTTCTTGTCCAGTCACTCAATCTTTACTATTTGTGACCAATGTCTTCTATCCACCCCAACCTCTCAAGTTGGACCAATTCTAGAATTTTTTCCATGACATTATTTATCCATCTCATCCTCTGCAATCCTTTTCTCCTTTTGACTTAATCTATCATGATGTGAGGGATTTTTCTGAGTCTCTCAGTAAGCAGCTTCACCTTCATTATTTGAAATTCCAAGTACATAGCTACAACTAAGTTTTTAAATATTGACAAATGATCTTTTTGCTGACCCAAAGTCTTTCAAAATCTTCTCTAGCATCGTGATTCAAAAACAGTTTTCCTAGTGCTGTTTTCTTAAAAGTTCCACTCACAAAATCATACACTGTTCCTGGGGAAAATACAACATATATATAAAGACTTTTGCTAAGAAGGTAATATCTCTACTTTTTAGTATTCTGTCTAGATTGTCCTTTCTAAGCAGGAAGCTTCTTTTAATGTCATCATAGTGTTCACCATCTGTAACAATTTTAGCAGCAAACACATAAAATGTTTTATTGTTTTTCTATTTTTGTCCCCATATTTGAAACAAAATGATGAAACTAGTCATAAAGATCTTGGGTTTTTATGTAGTTATTTGATTGATTTTGTTGAGCTTCAAAGCAGTTTTCTCACTATAAACAAGAGGCTTCTTCATTCTTCTTCTCTTTGTGTCACCAGAAAGATGATGTCTGAATAACTGAGATATTTGAAATTTCTCCTGAAAAACTTGATTCCAGCTTTTGTTTCATTCAGTCAGGCATTTTTCATAACTTGTTCTACATATAAATTAACTAAATAAAGAGAAAGTATACAACATGATCATAATCTTTTTCCAATGTGAAAGCAATTAGTTTTTGCATGTTTAGTTGTATCTTTTACTTCTTGGTCCACATTCATGTTCCTGAGGCTGCAGTAGGATGACCTGGTACTCCCATCTCTTGGAGGACTTCCCACATATGTTATGAGTTATGTGGTCAACGTAAATGAAGCAGACATGCTATGGTTGATTTTCCTGGGGCTTTCTTCCATTACCCATAGTCTATGGAGCCTGGCAATTTGATCTCTAATCCCTCTTTCTCTTTTGAAAACCAGTCTTCTCTTCTGGTAATTCTGCACTTGCTGTTGAAACCTTACTTGAAAGATCTTAAATATAACCTTGCCAACATGTGAAGGAATGCAGTTTCACAGTGATTTGAATTGTCTTGGAATCGTCCATCCTTAGAACTGATCTCTTCAATCCTATGTCCACTATTGTGTTTTTCAAATTGGTTGTCCTACCGTGTCCAGGTTTTTAAGAGCCATATCTTTCAGAATTTTATATAGCTTAGCTAGAATTGTATTAGTTTCCGTAGCCTTATCATTAGTAACGGTTACCAGGGTAAATATGATTTCATTTTCCAGAATACCTGGTTCTTGAGAATAGCCACAACATCATGGTTATTGGGTAGTTCCATGGTGTTCCACTTCTATTGAATACAGAACATTTTGTTTTTTATCATGTCAATATTTGCATGAAACTTTCCCTTAGTAGCTCCAATTTTCTTTATGAAATCTTTTATCTTTCTCATTCTATTGTCTTCTATTTCTTTGCATTGATTCTTTATGAAAACCTTACCCAGGTTGTTTGGACTCTAATAGAATCCTCTCTTCAACAGTTGAGAAGAAATATAACTCCTTTAGTTATACATAGCTTTAGTTATGTGGGTCCCTTTTGCAAGGAAGTTGATCTAAACTTTGTCAGAATGATTGCTCAAAAGCCTTTGGAATATTCCCCATGCAGCTTCCTCAGTCCAGATGCAGTAAAGTCTGTGGTCCTGGATTCCAGAAGAAAGCCCAGGAGGGAAGTCCTGTCTGCTGTTTTAGCTGTGACCCCTGCCCAGACAGGCACATTTCCAACCAGACAGGTAAGTCTTTGAGGACATGTTCACCTTCAGCAAACATGGACCTAAGACAACCAACTGAAGCTGAATGGGTGTCCCACTTACTGTAAGGCACAGGAAACATAATAATATTGGAATATGGTATCCAGGGACCAAGGGAAGTCTAGAAGAAAAGTCAGAATGATCAAGAATATTGAAGGTCCAAAGTGATCAACATTAGAGAGATATGAGGGGGTTCAGATCCACAAAGTAGGAATTTCTTGCCAAGTTTCTCTGTACTTCAATTGCTCAGAGATAGATTGCAGAAAAGAGAACCTATGTACACAGATGTCTCGAACTTATATAGGAATTAAGAGATTCAAGTGAGTCTTTTCCATCAAGACAGCAGTAAGGAAATAGAAATGCTCTCATACTAATTTAAGAGAAGGGAAAGATGAAGTGACCATTCACAGTAACAGCATTACTGAAGAGGGCTGGGACTCCAGTGAGGGTACTGAGTTGGACTTCGGTGAAATTTTCAGTTCATCTCAGCTGTTTCCCCTGGATGTTTTTTTTTTGATGTACATTTGTTTCCAAGAAGGCATCAATCTACCCATCCCAAACACTTCTCTCACTCAGAAAACTACCTGCCTTGCTAGTAGACAATGATCTGTTTGAAGCCCAGACATAAACTTACTCAACACAGAACTATGATTTTGGGGAAGATGCAAGTAAAACTTTAAGATACATTAACCTGACAAAGCTACACACAAAAGCAGAAATTTGGGGAATTACTTCTAACAAAGGGAAAAGGATAATAATGGATAAAATTGAAATAGCCAAACCTAGAGCAATGCCTACAAGAACAAGATCTTTGTGAAGGTAAATCATGCAATAGTCCCTGTTCTGTAGGGGTTTGCCCTGTAGCACCAAACAGAAACAAGTTTGGTCCCTCTTCCAGATACTGTAGGTTTCTATATATTACACCAGCTGTTGTGGCCCTTCAGAAGTTTCTCTTCTCTAGGTTAAACACATTCAATTTCTTTGATTCCTATCCTTACATCATTCAGAAGTGATGCCTAAACAACATAAGTGTCATCTAAAGAAAGCCCAAAAGATTTTATGTCTACAAATAGATATATAGAAAGAGATCATAAATATGCTAAGCATCGACAGGAAAGACACACAACCAAGATCTTTAACAGGTATAGCGGGGCATTTCTCCACATGTTGCAGAAGAAGTCTGGAAGAACTGATATAGTTAGAACAACAGAATCATTTTAATGTAAGAAGGAACCACAAAATCAGAGAGCTACCAGCTCTCTAGCAGAAAACCTTTTAAAAGATTATGGTCCAAGAGCAAGAATTGAAATCAGCAATAAACTGATTACCTTACTTTGTGAAATGGAGCTGACACATTTATAATTCTTGTTGTTGTTGATACTAAGAATAATATGTTATGTTTAAAAGGTACTCTGTGAATATTACACACACACACACAAACACACACACACGTGTGTGTGTGTGTATGTATTTATAAGCTACCATGTGTCTAGTGGATCCCTAGTAAATGAAGTAGAAAATGAAGCACTGGGCCTGCAGTAGGGAAGGCATCTTCTTGAGTTCAAATTTGGCTTCCACACGTACTAGCTTTGTGACTAAGGGCAAGTCACATAACCTTGTTTACTTCAGCTTCCTCATCAGGAAAAAAATAGGCTGGAAGAAGGAATGCCAAGTACTGCTATTATGTTTGTCAAGAAAACTCAAATGTGTTCACAGTCAGTCACAACTCACAAATACTCCAATTTATTTACTACTTTAAGATGTGCCAAACTCTTTCCATTTATGTGAAGTAGGCACAATTATTATCCCCATTTTACTAACTATGATATAGAAGTACAAATTAGATAATTGATTAACCCATAATCACAAAGCTATCTGAGGCAGAATTCAAACTCAAGTCTTCCAAGTCTTGTGTTCTATCCACTTATACCAGATTGTGATCCCCATGGAACCAGATGGAGTCATTTGTATTATTTCCACAAATATAATTGGCCCACTGAAAGGGAGGTTTTCTGTGGCTGAAATATTGAGATTTCTTTATTCTTTTCAGATGCAGATCAATGTGTGAAATGTCCTGAAGATCAATATCCCAATCAGGAGAGGAATCAGTGCCTCCCGAAAATGATGACCTTCCTGGACTATGAAGATCCCATTGGGATGGCTTTGGCTTCTATAGCTGCTTGCTTCTCTCTCCTCACAGCTCTGGTTCTCTATGTCTTTGTGAAATACAAAAACACCCCCATAGTCAGAGCCAATAACCGGGATCTCAGCTACATCCTCCTCATCTCCCTTTTCTTCTGCTTCCTCTGTTCTTTGCTCTTCATTGGTCGCCCAACAGCAGCCCATTGCCTCCTCCGACAAACAACCTTTGGAGTAATGTTCACAGTGGCCATCTCCACTATTTTGGCCAAAACCATCATTGTGGTTCTGGCCTTCAGAGCCACCAGACCAGGCAGTAGGAGCAGGAAATGGATGGGCTCAAGAGTCCCCATTTCTTTTGTTCTCTTTAGCACCTTGATTCAAGTCATGGTCTGTGCAACCTGGCTGCTGCTCTCTCCCCCATTCCCAGAGGCAGACACACACTCTGACCGTGAGCACATCATCCTGGGGTGCAATGAGGGTTCCCTCATTGCCTTCTATTTTGTCCTGGGCTACATGGGAGTCTTGGCCCTGGCGAGCTTCACTGTGGCCTTTTTTGTCAGAAATCTCCCTGATGAGTTCAATGAAGCCAAGTTCATCACCTTCAGCATGCTGGTGTTCTGCAGCGTCTGGATCACCTTCCTCCCCACCTACCAGAGTAGCAAGGGGAAGATGATGGTTGTCGTGGAGATCTTCTCCATCTTAAGCTCCAGTACTGGCTTGCTAGCCTGTATCTTTATCCCCAAATGCTATGTGATCCTTCTGCAGCCCCACAAGAACATCAAGAAATCTTTAAAGAATAATGTCAAGTCTTGAGTGCAGAATTATTGTGAATTGTTCTGAGGGACTAATAACATGAGATTTGAAATAATCAACCCAAATTGATCTTGCTTCCAAGTCTCCTAATGAAACCCAAACAACTTCTGTTTTTACTAAACAAGAGCTTCTTGCCTATCACCCACTGTTTCAAAAACACTTTCATTATGTCTTCAATTTCATGGATCTGATGAGTTTCATCTTTCAGAGTTTTCTTTCCTTTTCCACATTGAATTCATATTTGAATTACAGAAATTCCATGACTTCTGCCTGAACACCTGCTTCCTTAACCTTTCTTCATCCATAAAATATAATTGGTACCAAAAAATATTTTTAAAAAGATTGGATTTGGGGTATAACTACAAATTTGTTTTGCTATCAGATGATGGGAATTTAACTACCGTTTGTTCCCCAAGTTGTTGGCCACAACCAACCACTAATGATAAATTTTTAAATTACTCATTTACTTCTCTTCACATAGGGTGGCTCTGGTACAAGATATTTAAATTTTTACCTTATAATAAGATTACTCTTACTAATCAGCTTCTAGACTAAAGATTTCTACTCATTGTATTAGAAACTATTGTGAATAGAAAGAGGAACCCTGAATCACTCTACTTTTCATGATTCTTATATTTCATTCCCTTAGAATGACTGTCATTGGACTTATGTACCTGTTGGCATCCAGTTTAATAATTCAGGTGATGGTTTTTGGTACTCATGCTTAGCTGTGGTGGTTTTCTGAAATTGCTAAACAAATAATGCTGGGAAAGATTCTGGGAATATGGTGGGGTAGGTTGGTATATTTCAAGATCTGCTGATGTCCCCCAAAATACAACAAATTTGCACTTCAGGGAAAACACAGACTCATGAAAAATCAGAAAGAATTGGGACAGAACAGGAAAATCTTTTGAAGCAACCAGAAATGATCTGAACAAAGACCTGGGGCTAGGATTTAACCTATGTGATTTGCAAACACCTCCAGGCTAGCTCTGAAGAAATGTCAAGTGTAGATCCCCTTGGTTAGCAACATGTGGCTTCACACTCAGCAGGATCCACAGAAACTATTACCTCCTGGACTGCTTGAGGAGTCTGGATTTGAATCCAAGAAGACTGACCCAACCTTAGCTGATTAGGAATGCCAGGCCCAGATGTACTGAAGAGCAACCCCTAGGCATGAAGGAATCAGCACAACAGGAGAGCAGAGGCAGAGGGGCCAAGGATACTGTGGGCTTCAGGCACTTAGAGGAGGAAGGAGTTCTTGGTTTGGGTTCCAGGTCAAAGTGGAGAGCTGAAGTAAAGTTTGAACCACCATCCCATGATTAGAGATACTTACACTAAAGAGGTCCTTAAAATGCCTCTTATTAAAAAAAAAGAAAGAAAGAAAGAAAGAAAACAGCAAAGATGAAAGAACCCCCCCCCTCCAGAAACTTACTATGGGAACAAGGAAGACCATTGAAAAAGGTTCTAACCCAAAGAGTAAGTAACATGAAATAGCTTTCAGATCAGAATGAATTTATAGAAATGAAAAAAAAGAATCTAAAAATCAAATGAAAGACATTGAAAAAAACCTTTTAAAAAAAAATCATCCAAAGAGGCAGGTAGGTGGTGCTGCATAGAGCACCAGCCCTGAAGTCAGGAGGACCTGAGTTCAATTCTAATCTCAGACACTTAACACTTCCTAGTTGTGTGACCCTGAGCAAGTCACTTAATCCCAACTGCCTCAACAATTAAAAAAAAAAGAAAGAAAAGAAAAAGAAAGAAAGAAAAAACCATCCAAGAAAAATAAGAAGATTATGAGGGAAATGTTAACCAACTAAAATAGAAGATACAGAGACTTAAAGATGAAAATAACTTTTTGAAAATTAGAATTGGGCAAGGGGAAGCCAGTGAAGCTATGAGAGATTAAGAAATAATAGAACAGATTATAAACAATGAAACAATAGAACAGGATATGAAACATCTTATAGAAAAAATAACAGATAAGGAGAACAGATCAAGAAGAGAAAATATTAGAATAATTGAACTCCCTGAAAATTGTGACCAAGAAAAGAATCTTGACACAATAATGGAAGAAAGAATTCAAGAAAAATTTCCTGGAGTTATAGAACATAAGAGGAAAGTAGAAACAGGAAAAATCCACCAGTCACCATTTCGACAAGATCCTTTGTGGAAAATACATAGGAATGTTGTTGATAAATTTTTAAACCACCAGATGACAGAGAAAATTTTACACAAAACAAGTAAAAGACAATTCAAATATACTGGAACTGCAATTAGACTTGCACATGCTTAGCAGGAGCCACAATAAAAGACTACGGTTCTACAATTATATCTAGCAACTCTCAAAAGAACTGGACTTGTGGCCAAAAAAATACCACTGCAGCAAAATTCTGTGTAATATTGAATGAGAACAAATGGACCTTCAATTAACTTGCAAATTTTCAAGATTTTCTATCCACTAAAATATCAATTACCCATGAGAGGAGGGAGGGAAGAAGTTAAGTAATAGCAAGGCAAATTAAGAAGAATTAAAGGAAAGAATCAGCAGAGATAAGAAAAATATATGTGGGGTATTAGTGATCATGGAGGGGGCGGAGTATGTGTATGTGTATGTGTATGTATGTTGCTAAATATGGAAACATAAATATTTTCTTTCTTAAATATAGCCTGCTTGAGATGGGGGGAAAAAAGAAAGGGGAGGGAGAAGAATAAAATTAAAAAGTTATGCAGCAGAGAACAAAAGAACAATTTACAAGGAAGGAAAGAAAGGTTGGACATTCAGGAATATACTTTCTTCTACTATTATATATAAATATATATGTATGTATATTATATATATATATAATGCACTTTCTTAAACTGGTAATTTGTTATAATATATTTTGAATCCTCCCTGATTTTCTGCTGGGCACATGAACATGTTCTCTTTTGTTAAAATACTAAAATAAAATCTCATATCCATAATAAAAACAAACAAACAATGCTACCCCATCAACCAATAGACTTTGTGATGGAAAGAGCCATCTACATCCAAAAAGATGACTGTGGGACTGAATGTGTATCACAACATTATATTCAACTCTTGTTTGTTTGATTTTTTTCTTTCTCATTTTTCCCTTTTTGGTCTTATTTTTCTACTGCAGCATGATAATTGTGGAAAAATACAGAGAAGAATTGTACACATTAGATTATATGCTATCTAGGAGAAGAAGTGGAGGGAAGAAAGGGAAAAAATTTAAGAACACAAAGTTTTGCAAGAGTGAATATTGAAAACTATCTTCATGAATTTTGAAATAAAAAGGTATTGTTTAAAAAAAATGTTCACTGTTGATCCACGCAAAAGAATGGAACAACCATACAACAATTCTGTTCTCTCAAGATGGAAGTTATTAAAGTCCCCATTTGCCTCAGGAATTTTCCTTAGAAAATTCTCAATTGCATCACACCCATTCATGTTCTACTTTCATTAGGAATGAAATACAATTCAATGATATTTCAAGAATGAAATGCAATTCCACATAGAATGGTAGTTAAAGTGACTTGCTATAAAGTGTTTCTTCACAGTGTTGTAAAGATGATGGAAGGTGTCTGCAATCATATTTAGTCTTTGATTTGATGAAAGTTAAATTCTTTTTGGAACACTCTAGTAAGCTTAATAACCTGATTGACAAGCATTATGGCATGACGAAAGAAGTACTGAACTTGTAATCAGAACATCCAGATTTATATTCTGCCTTAGAATAATTGCTGTGGGTAGATGGGCAAGTTTTTTCTTGCTTCTCAGTCTTGCTTTATTTTCTTTAAAATGAGAAGTGTTACCCTAGTTGAGTTACAGGATTGCTATGGCACAGTCACAATTTACAAAAGAAGTACTGTACAAATGTAAATAACTTCATCTTATCCTTTTTCATCCTTTCCCTCTTTTTAAGCTTTTCCTTCCCTTTTTCTTGCATATTTATTCTTCTCCACATTTTTAGTGTAATTATCATTATCCAATTCTTTTCATGCAATTTATTTTCTCCTGTTCCTTCTCTTTTTCTCTCTACTTAAATCCTTTTCCTATTTTTCTTGATCTTTGTTTTCCTCATTTTTCTTCACTTTGCAAAGGTTATTCTCTCACCCATCAGATTTATCATGACATTACTTACCCTTCCCACCATTGTAAAAGCTATTTTTGGCTACAGGAAACACAAAATTCCTCATCAAAACTATGCTGAAGCTGACTCTCAAGGCTAAATATTATGAGTACATCCACAATTTTAGTAGAAGAGAATGCCCAACTCAGTGCAGTGGGGAAAGATATAAAACAACTCCATGTGGCTTCACTGCCACATTGGTCTCAAGTTAAAGCATCTTCCCTGGTCCAAACAGAGAAACATCTATTTCTTCTTACAGTTTATTGACAGCAGAATGAAAACTCTTTTGGGGCAAGGGCTATTGGGATTTAGTCTTTAGAGCCCCAGATCCTGGCATAGAGAGTCTAGGATTACCCACTAAAACCATAATTTCATTATTGTAAAGTCATCTCCATTAAGAAAACTCCATCTGCTACTGCAGGAATAAGTTGCTGATAAATTTTTAGTCTATTGAATTGTCACAAGTTTAAATGAATCATTTCATTCTATCACTGATCTTCAAAGTATATAATTTTATGACACATGTATCTGGAATGATATTTTGGGGACTTTTGATTTAGGAACAAAATTGAGACATGTAATATTCTTCTCTAAAATAAATTGTTCTCTGGGAGCAGGTTTCTTGGGGAGCTTCTGGAGGCAGCCTTTGTTTCAGTTTAAAGTAATAATCACCTCAAATGCAGCCAGCTGTTAAAGTCCAATCCTTTATTGTCATTTCCAAAATAGCCCTTGGTTCTGAGAATTCTTGTTGCTAGTCCTTTGCCTCTGCCAACTTCAGCCTCCAGCTGCCTCTGAATCCAAAGTCTCCAGCCAGCACAATTATGGAATATCGAATGGATCTGACTCCTCCTCTGAGAGAGTGGGCTTGTGGGAGCTATGACTTGTGAATCTCCTCTACTGAATCCTGACTTGTAAAAATCTCCCGAAGTCTCTAGTGGGCTTGTGGGAGCTCCTTATATAAGATCTCTTAAAGGTGTGAACTCTAAAGGTGTTTGAGGTGTGAACTTTAATGTGTGAACTCTCCAAAGATGTGAACTAAGTACATAAGCATTTTTTCTATCAATTCCAGTGACCTAGCACCCTGTTTCAAGTTCTGGCCCATAACAGAGATATTATATACCTGGTTCAAAATTTGAAAGGCATTGACCGGAGAGGCAGAATATTAAGGGACTACCAGAGCAAGAGATGAGTTGCTCTGGAGCAGAATTTGTTAGATATCACCAAGTCGAGGGCATTGTGAGGCAATAAATGATCAAAAAAAATTTATTTATGAAGCTAAAAGAACTAGTGAAAAACTACTTGGAACAGGACCTGTGTCATTATTTAAAGAATAATCCCAGGATGCAGGGCTTCCCAATTTAAAAATATGGGTGTCAGGAGGCTGAGATCATCTAAATTTTGGCCACTCAGCCACTACCACTTTTTCACCTCTCATAGAATCTGCCCTGATGCACCAGATCAGAGCTGTTCATGCTCCTACACAGGTTTCACATGGTATGAAACTCTCCTGTCTCTGAAGAGATCACTGAGGCTCCTACCCACTTGATATCAATTGGCTGGGCTGAAAGCAGAGAAGTTGAGAAGGAGAACTGAGAAAAGCAAGGTTTTTTTTTCCTTGGACACAGGGGAACAGGTGCAGAGCTGTAAGCAGCAATGCTCCCAAGAGTCCATCATAGACTAAGATCCTTCTCCTGGTGGAAGAGTTCAAATACAGGATCCTATCCCTTTAGACTAAGAAAGACTTTTCAGTGAGCTTTCAGTCAGGGAAACTCCTCATAAATACATTCTGGCATAACCAGCACTGCTTCTCTCTTGGATAGGGGCCAGAGTCCTATCATGTTCTGTCTCCACAAGTGTGAGGATCAGAGAGCAAAGCTTGAACAGTTACTCAAGAAAGACACTGTTCAACTGCAGGAGAGTTTTCCTTTCCCAAGATTCTTGAAGATACTGCAACGGCACAAACTTGGCTAAAAGACTGGTAGTCCTTGACTGGAGAGCAGTCTCTCTGATGTTCTCTCTGCTTTTCTTCTTCTTGCTCCTACAGCTGCAATTCTCTATGGGCAGGAAGCAAGTGACTCCATGACGCCTAGAAAGGACTTTCAGCCCCACATAGTACAGAGATGGGGATCTTGCTGGAGGATGTTTTCCTTTACTTATAAAACACATTTATGTATTGGAAAATGTTTTGGTTTCATTCTTAATACAATACTAAAGACTTAAAGTACTTGTTCTATTTTATTTTTTAAAAACTTTTTAAATTATCCAGAATTTTTTTCTGTTACACCTCAAATATCCCATTGGAAAAAAAAAATCCCTGTAACAATTAAGCATAACATATCAAAATAAATTCTCACAGTAGCCAAATAATCAAAGATTAGTGTCTTATTTTGCTTATTAGTCCATCAGCTTTCTATAATGATATGGGTACTTTTATCAGTCTTTTACAATCATTGTCCATTGTTGCATTGTTCAGAGGTGTTAAGTGTTCTGGAGAAGTCTGTTTTTCACAATATTGTTGTTAAAGTATAAATTGTTCTTGTTTTTTTTTAATTATTATAGTACATCAGTCCCTACAAGCTTTGTGATGTTTCTACCAAATCGTGTTGTTTCCTTTTCAGCAACATAATAATATTCAATTAGTTCTATATCCCATAATTTTTTCTGCTATTCCCTAATGAAAGGGCAACTCCTTCATGTCCAGATCTAATTTTCTTCCCTTTCAGCTCCATTCCTTTCTGAAGAAAATCCACTTCAACAATAGTGCTGGTGTTTGTTAAATTGTCAGTGTAAAGCATTTATATCTCAGACATCAGAAATAGTATTAATCAGCACTTGATTTATTATTTTGTTGATCATCTAGTCTTAAGAAAATTATATAGAAAATATAAATAACGTAAATTAAACTAAAAAAAATAGTGCTGGGAACCAGGTAGTCTCAGATAAGAAGAAGAAGTACTCATTGGCAAACTAGGATATTCTCACCTATGTAACCTTTGGTAATGATACCAAAATCCTGGTGAAAGTGAGAGAGTTTATTCCTCAGACTCCACTGGGGCAAGATTTCTTCATCCAGGAAAAGGCTATGATGTGGCACAAAGGGAAAGGAAAGGTGAAGAAAGACTAAAATGTTTGTTTTATGAAATATGTAAATGTAATATAGCCATCCAAGAGAGTCATCAGTATTTTAATATTTATCTCATACCATATCACTCATTTATAAATATACTAACTCCCTTCTGAGAGCTGGATTCCTTTCCAAGGATAGGCAATAATATATTTAAAAGACAAAATTCACAATCAACAAAGAAAACTTAACAAAAACAAATTTTAGTATTATGGAATAGAACAAAATATGTGATCAAGTTAGTAAAAACAGCTTATTTACTTATAGGCAAGCAATTCAGAGAATGTAAAGTTTGCTTAAAAATTAGAAAATGTGTATGGCTGAGGGAGAGAGTGATAATTTTTTATTACAAACTCCCTTCTCTCTCATTCATTTAGTCTTATGTCCCTGCACAAAGATTTTGTTAAGGACTGGGTTCAATGTTTGGGGACATACAAAGATACCATCAACATCCTTTCATATGGCTCATTTTTCTTGGCCTTAAACACAAAGGTATAAGCTTAAATATAATTGTTCTGAACATGTATTTAAAGCTTTCAAGTTTAAACTTCAAGTACCTTGTCTAACTTTATTTTTCATCACTGTCCCCTTCAGGGTTGAAGCGAATTCACCTGCCTAGAAAAATTTGGACAACTAAAGAGCATTTATATTTATACTTTCTGTTAATAACAAGGAAGTAGAACAACTGGGAGATAGAGCCAACAATTTCTCAGGACTTCTCTCAAGTTAGGGTTTTTCTCCAAAAAGTAGAGAGCTGAAGATCCTCCTGACTGCTCCCTTTTCTGCCATAGGTCAGTCTTAATTTTGCTCTTAAGAAGGATGCTGGAATTGCTATAATTCTAGACCCTTGGAATCTTGGACACCCTTGGAAAAGATGACAGCTTTTAAGAGGAAGGAATAATCAAACTTTACACTCTCCACATACAAACACACATGGAGGCTTTAATATTTGTTGTCCTGAGGAATTTCACTGGAAGATTTTTGGAAAAGTCTATAATCCAAAATTAAATAGATTCTTCAGTGATTTTGGAAATGGTTCCATCCATCTTTTTTTTAATACTCTTCAGATATATTTTTCTAAAGAGTCTTAAAAAAGGCTCTGTGGATAATTAATTATAAAAATTAATATTTTCCATATATACCATCCAATATGTACCATCTACACTAGCTCTCTGGAGGATCTCGGGACCAGCCTGAAACTTTGGCCTTAAAGGAGGAGTGATAAAGCAGGGGCCCATATGGATGCTCAAATATAGAATCTGTTCATTTCAAATTCTCCCAATCTTAAATACCTTAATTCTATTACATCACCACAGCACACTGAACATGTGGTAGCTAAAAGCAATCTGCTATTATTATGTAAACGTCTCTTTCCTGCAAGTATCTCTGCTTCAAGTAGAACACAGGTTGTCACATCCCCTTTCCCCTGACTTCTCAGGATGGTTGAGATGCCCTAAAGGGGAGATTAGAGCCAACCAGACATTGTCAGCAGGTTCTCTCTGGACTGAAGGGTCTTAAACATCAGCAAGAGTTCCCCCACTGTCTAAGGCCCTCTATACTGAGAAAAAAAAAAAGATTTGATCTCCAGACACAGAACTCAAGGGAAGCATAAAAAAGTACAAAGAAAATCTTCCTAGCTGTGTGGTCCTGGGCAAGTCACTTAATCCCAAATGCCTCAGGAAACCAAAAAAAAGGTAAAAAGGAAAGAACTCTTGAGAATTATATTTCTATTATGGGTATACAGAAACTAGACATATGATTATGTTGTGGTCCACAGATTGTTATAGCTACTTACTATTTAATATTAATGTGTACCTACAATGTAACAATGGAATATACATTATGTAATTTAGAGATGATGGGTGTTGTCTAGCATAGTCTAGCATAAAGAGTATATAAATCTATTTTTTCAAATAGATTATATAGTATTGGATTTAATTGTTCTTTCAATGTTTGGTAGAATTCACATGTAAATCCATCTGGTCCTGGGGATTTTCTTAGGGAGTTAATTAATAGCCTGTTCTATTTCTTTTAATAAAATGGGACTATTTCTGTAATTTATTTTCTCTTCTGTTAATCTGGGCAATCTATATTTTTGTACATACTCTTCCATTTCACTTAGGTTATCAAATTTATTGGCATAAAATTGGTCAAAGTAACTCCTAATTATTGCTCTAATTTCATCTTCATTGGTGGAAAGTTCTCCCTTTTCATTTTTGAGACTAACAATTTGACTTTCCAATTTCCTTTTTCTAATAAAATTAACTAAAAATTTATCTATTTTGTTGGGTTTTTCATAAAACCAACTTTAAGATTTATTTATTAATGCAATAGTTTTTTTTACTTTCAATTTTATTAATCTCTCCTTTGATTTCAAGTTTGATATTTGATTAGGGTTTTTTAATTTGTTCTTTTTCTTGCTTTTTTAACTTGCAAGTCCAATTCATTGATCTTCTCTTTCTCTATTTTATGCAAGTAAGCATCTAGAGATATAAAATTTCCCCTAATAACTGCTTTGGCTTCTTCCCACAAATTTTGGTATGTTCTCTCATTGTCATTCTTATGGATGAAATATTACTTATGTCTATGATTTGCTGCTTCACCCATTCATTCTTTAGCATGAGATTATTTAGTTTCCAAGTACTTTTTAACCTATTTTTTCCTGGCCTTATATTGCATGATTTTTACTGCATCATGATCTGGAAAAAATGCATTTACTGTTTCTGCTTTTCTCCATTTGATTTTGATGTTTTCATGTCCTAATACTTGGTTAGTTTTGATATAAGTTCCATGAATGGCTGAGAAAAACTATTCCAATATTATGCAAACTTAAAAAAAAAAGGGAAAATAGAACTCCTACCAAATTCCTTTTATGACACAGACATAGTAATGATACCTAAACCAGGTAGGATAAAAACAGAGAAAGAAAATCATAGAACTATCTCCCTAATGAATATTGATACAAAAAATCTTAAAGAAAATATTAGCAAAGAGATTACAGAAAATCATCCCCAGGATAATATACCTTAACCAAGTGGGATTTATACCAGGAATGCAAGGGCTGGTTCAATATTAGGAAAATCATTAGCATAACTGACTATATCAATAACAAAATTAACAAAAATATGATTACCTCAATAGATGCAGAAAAAGTATTCGATAAAACCCAACATCCACTCCTATTAAAAAACACTAGAGAGTATAGGAACATATGGGCTTTTCCATAAAGTTGTCAGTAGCACCTAATTATCACTCTTTGCAGATGATATGATGGTATACTTAGAGAACCCTAGAGAATCAACAAAAAACTATTAGAAATAATCCACAACTTTAGCAAAGTTGCAGGATACAAAATAAATTCACATAAATCATCAGCATTTTTATACATCACTAAAAAAATACAATATCAAGAGATATAAAGATAAATTCCACTTAAAATAACTGTTGATAGTATAAAATATTTGAAAATCTATCCACAAAGGGAAACTCAGGAACTATATGAGCAAGACTACAAAACACTCTTCACACAAATAAAGTCAGATCTAAACAATTGGAAAAATGTCAAGTGCTCTTGGATAGGTTGAACAAATGTAATAAAGATGACAATACTGCCTGAACTAATCTGTTTATTTATTTAGTACTATACCAATCAAATTCTCAAGAAACTATTTCACTGATCTAGGAAAAATAACAACAAAATTCATCTGGAAGAAGAAAAGGTCAAGAATATCAAGGGAATTAATGGAAAAAATCAAATGAAAGTGACCAACTGTGCCAAAACTAAAGCTATATTATAAAGCAGCAGTCATGAAAACCATTTGGTACTGTGTAAGAAATAGACTAGTTGATCAGTGGAATAAGTTAGGTTCACAGGACAAAATAGTCAATGACTATAATAATCTAGTCTTTCAAAGACCCCAGCTTTTGAGATAAGAATTCACTGTTTGACAAAAACTGCTGGGAAAAAGTAGAAACTAGTATGGCAGAAACTAGGCATTAACCCACACCTAACACTGTATACCAAGAGAAGGTTGAAATGTATACCATGATAAGGTTCATGATCTAGACATAAAGAATGATATTATAAGCAAATTAGGAGAACATAGGATAGTTTATCTCTCAGATCTGTGAAGGAGGAAGTAATTTGTGATCAAAGAAGAACTAGAGATCATTATTGAAAATAAGGAAAGAACTCTTGAAAACTATATTTCTGTTATGACTATACAGAAACTAGATAATTTATGATTATGTTGTGATCCCCAGATTGTTATAGCTACTTGCTGTTTAGTATTAATGTACAGGTACAATGTAAACAAGGAATATACAGTATGTAACTTAGAGACAACATTCGTTACTACAACTCTAACATAAAGAGTATATAAATTGACTCTCAGATCAAGAAACAAACTTTGAACTTCATTAATCAATGTCTCCACCTGTTCCAGGTCATGCCTTCTTCTCAACGAGGCCCTTGAGCTGGCTTCACTGTGCCACCAAATTTACACTTTTTTATGCCCTTTCCTCTTCTCTTAGTTCAAAGTTTTCCACCCCTTAATATTTTTATATCATCATATGAAAGTCTACTTGTACTGACAATTCCTTTTCCAAATTCCCTTCTATCTGCTCCAGCAAATTATATCTATCTCTAACTCATCATTAATGAGCTGCCACCCAATCAGCAAATAAGCATTCAGAATGGTTCTGCTAAGTGAATAGTAATATGATAAGCAATGGAGATAAAAACACAAAGATGAAAAAATAATACTCACTCTCAAAAACTTAATAATGAAGGAAGCAAATTTAAAAATGTGTTTTCTATAGAAACATGTAATTATATAAGTACGAATTGTGAATATATTTACAAAATAAAGATAAAGGGTTTGTATTTCATTTAGGAACACAATAATTATGTATATGTACAATATATGTAATATTTAATAAAAATTATACATACTATTAAATCTAAGATCATTAGTAAAGGTAGACAAATATCAACAAAAGACATTTTTAAAGAATATCTGAACATGTTCTTCTCCTGATGCAATATGATAATGTACTGTTGGTTGGTAATCATAAACAGCTTTCTATAACACGTAAAAGAATATAAAAAACTCCTGACTTTGTAATTAAAAATCTCAATCACTTTTATTCCATCTTTCCAAGATATTTCATACTATCTATCTTAACATATTATATGTTTCAACAAAACTGCCCACCTGGATGTACTCTGGACTTCAACTAATTTTCTTCATTTTCAGTCCCATTCCTTTCTGAAGAACATCCACTTCAACAATAGCTCTGGGAACCAGGTGGTCTCAGATAAGAAGTACTCTCTGGCAAACTATGATATTCTCAACTATGTGACCTTTGAAAGTGGGAGAGTTCATTCCTCAGGCTCCACTGGGCCAAGATTTCATCATCTAGGAGAAGGCTATAGTGTAGCACATAGGGAAAGGAAAAGTCAAGAATGAGTAAAACGTTTTTATGAAAGTTATAAATGTAATATAGCCAACCAAGAGAGTCATCAGGATTTTAATATGTACTTCATACTATGTCAAATAGTTATAAATATACTAACACCCTTCTGAGAGCTAGATTCCTTTCCTAGGATAGGCAATGACACAATTAAAAAACAAAATATATGGTCAAGAAAGGAAATTTGACAAAAACATAAATTTTAGTATTATGGAATAGGAAAAAAATATGTGATCAAGTTAGTATAAACAGCTTAGTCACTTACAGGTTTTTTGTGATGAGGCAAGCAATTCAGGGTATGTAAAGTTTGCTTAAAAATTTAAAAATGTGTATGGCTGAGGGAGAGACTGATCTTTTTATTATAAATCACAATCTCCTCTCTCATACATTTATTTTATTTTATTTTATTTTTTGCTGTTTTTTGCAATTGGGGTTAAATGACTTGCCCAGAGTCACACAGCTAAGAAGTGTTAAGTGTCTAAAGCCAGATTTGAATTCAAGTCCTCCTGACTTCAGGGCTGATGCTCTATCTATCTTGCTTCCCCTCATTCATTTATTCTTCTGTCCATGCACGAAGAATTTGTTAAGGAGTGGGTTCAAAGTTTCCGGACAAAGATACCATCAATAAACTTCCCATGCGGCTCCTTTTTCTTGGTCTTAAACACATAGTTATGAGCTTAAATGTAATTGCTCTGAACATATGATTAGAAAATTTTCAAGTTTAGACTTTAGGTCCATTGTCTAACTTTATTTTTCATCACTAGTCCCTTCAGGATTGAAGCAAAATTCACATGCCTAGAAACATTTGGACAACCAAAAAACACTTATATTTATACTTTCTATTAATAGACAGGAAAGTAGAGCACCTGGGAGATAGAGCTGACAATTTCTCAGGACTTCTCTCACATTAGGGTTTTTCCACTAAAAAGTGGAGAGCTGAAGATTCTGCTGATTTCTCCCTTTTCTGCCACAGCTCAGTCTTCAATTTGCTCTTAAGAGGGATGTTGGCATACTAGCTGCAGTCACTCTAGTTCTAGATCCTTACAATCTTGGAAACCTTTGGAAAAGATGACAGCTTTCAAGAGGAAGGAATAACCAACCTTTACAATTCCCACACACAAACATGGAAGTTTTAATATTTGTTATCATGTTGATATTTGTTGTCCTGAGGAATTTCACTGGAGTGTTTTTGGCAAAGTCTATGATCTCCAAAACTCAAATAGATTCTTTAGTGATTTCGGACATGGCTCCATCCATCTTTTTTAATATTTTTCAAATACATTTTACTAAAGATTCTTAGGAAAAATCTCTGTGGATAATTAATTACAAAAATTAATATTTCCTTCCTCAGAAGTTTTTTAAATCCTATAGTGAAAAAAACACAACTCCAAGCTCAGTTGTTCTTGTTTGTGCTTGGTGCTTGACTGCCTCTCTCCCGTTTCTAATTGAAACAGACTTTTTCTGGTGATCTTCAAAATTATCTTCTACTGGTAATTTGTTGCACTCCCAATATTTGTGGATTCTGCCTGTCCAGAGCTAATTCAGAGGCTGGATTTGCTAATTAGTCTGAGGATTGTAGGAGAAGGTCAGAAAAAAAAGGTGTGTTGTCTCCACCCTTCTTCCATTAAAAAAAAAAAAAAGTTACTTCTGCCTACAAGAAGCAAAAAAATCCTCATCAAAACTATGCTGTCACATGACTTCTGAGACTAAATATTGTGAGCACATCCACAGCTTTAGTAGAAGAGAATTCCCATTCAGTGCAGTTGTGAGATTTTTTAAACAACTCAGTGTGGCCTTCCTACACCGTTGGCATGAAATTTCAAGCCTGATCTTAGATCCAAATTTTTTTTTCCTTTCTCATTTCACAGCAGAATGAAAATTCCTTTGGGGCAGGAAATACTGGGATTTTCATTTTTGGATTCCCAGACCTATGCAATTTATTTCTAGACATTAATTCTAATATAATTTCAGTGTTATAAAGTCTTCTCCAAAGAAAAAAAAATTCATTTGTCATTACAGTAATAAGTTGTAAATAAAATTTTAGTTTACTAAATTGTCACAAGTTCAAATGAGTCATTTCATTGTTTCACTGATCTTCAAAGTATGTAATTTTATGGTATTCTATAACTAGAGTGATATTATATGTTATGGGCCAGAACTCTGAACTTGAAACAAAGGATTCTTACAAGGTACTAAGTCAGTGGAATTGACAGAGACAACAGTTATCTAACTTAGCCTGGGTCAGTATGATTGATTTAATCCTACAAGGAGATGTTATGGGCCAGAACTTGAAGCAAGATATTAAGTGGAATTGAGGAGACAGTGGTTAAATCTAGTTTAGCATTGATTTAATTCCACAACAAATAATGGTTTCCTAGTGATATAAACTGAGTTTGTACTCAGTGAACAGCATATAAGTAAGAAGCTCTCAGGGCCAGGAGGACAAGTACACTAGAAGCTCTCAGAGCTTCAGCCAGGATTCAGTCAGGGAGATTCAGAAGCCAGAAAAAGCAGGTGGGAGCTCAAGCTCTTGGAACCAAGGCCAGACTGAATGGCTCTCCAGAAAGCTGCCCAGCCCCCAGAAGGAGATAATAAAGGATCTGGATTATAAGAAAGCTAACCAGGCCTCAGGAAAGGAGACAAGACTTGGAAAGAGATAATAAAGGATTTGGACTTTAACCCCTGGCTCTGCTTGTGGTGATTATTGAACTGAAAGGAAGACTGCCTCCAGAGACCCCAAGAAAACCCCAACAAGAGAACATTACATTTTAGAGAGAATATTACAATTATATGAGCTTGTGTTTTAGGGACAGAATTAAGAAAGGATGCTTGCTTCAAAATTAGACAGGCATTGACTTGAGGGACTGAATGAAGGGATTGCTGGAATAAAAGATGAGATTTCTATAGAAGAACTTGGTAGAAGTCACCTTCCTATCAACAAATGGAGGGAGGTGTGAGACAATAAACACCAACAATAATTTTCTATGAGATGTTGGAAGAACTTGTGGAAAAATACTTTGTTCAGGACATATGTCATAGAACATTATTTAGAGACTAACCCCAGACTGCCGGGCTTCCTGATTTAAGGCTATGGGGGAAAGAAGCTGAAATCACCTAAAACTTGGTGACTCAGTCAGGACCACTTTCTGACCTTGTCACCTGTTGTGGACACTACTCTGATGTACCAGAATGGTTACCCAGGTTCCTACAAAGGCTCTGACACATTATTAAATTCCCTTGCTTCTGGAGGTATAACTGGGTCTACTTCCCACTTGATATCAATTGTCAGTGATGAGAATAGAGTAGAGAAGGTGGACTAGAAAAACAATTTTTTTACTCAGACACAGGGACACAGGTGCAGAGTTGCAAGCAGCAATGGTCCCAAGAGTCCATGATGGACTAAGTTCCCTCTCCTGGGTGGAAAGATGCACACACAGGATTCTAGCCACATAGACCAGCAAGGACATTTCAATGATCCTTTAACCAGGGTGAATCCCCATAAATACTCTCTGCTCTGGCCAGCAATGTCTTTGTCTTAGATATGAGTCAGAGCCATATTACCTTCCGTCTCAAAACTATGAGAGTCAGAGCAAATCTTGAACAGTTGCTCAAGAAAGAAACTGTTCTTCTGCAAGAAAGTTTTCTGTTCCCAAGATACCTGAAAATGCTACAGACGCTGTTGCCCTGCTTCCTCCACAGCACATCACAAACTTTGCTAAAAAGCAGGTGTTGGAGAGCAGTCACCTACATATTCTTCAGGCTTTTCTTCTTCCTGCTTTTGCAGCTGCCATTGTCTATGGGCAGGGAGCAAGGGACTCCATGCCACCTAGAAAGGTCTTTCAGCCCCACATACTTCAGAGATGGGGATCTTATTGTTGGAGGATTTTTTCCTCTACTCATACATAAAGTGCATGCACTTAAATATTGGAAAATGTTTTTGTTTCCTCCTCAAGATAATAATGATTATAAGTAAGTATTTATTCTATTTTATTTTTAAATAATTTTTTCAATTATCCAGTATTTTTTCTCTGTATCACTTCCTATTGAGAAAAAAATTCCTTGTAACAATTAAGCATAATTAAGGGAAAAAACCCCACAATGGCCAACTCTCAAATGAATGTGTGATTTTGTATATTATTCCATCAGCTTTCTGTAATGATATCAGTACCATCTACATTATTAGTCCCTTGCAATCATTGTGGATTATTGCACTGCTGAGAGTTGTTAAGTGTTCTGGAAAGGTATGTTTTGACATTATTGCTCTTAAAGTATAAATTGTTCTTCTTGTTTTTCTATCTTCATACTACATCTGTTCCTACAAATTGTGTGATGTTTCCATGAAATTATATTGCTTCATTTTCAGCAGAATAATGGCATTAAATTAGATCTATATACCATAATTTACTCAGCCATTCCATAATGAAAAGGCAGCTCTTTCACTTTTTTACTTATACTCCTTTCTCTCTTTATTTTTCAAATCTTTTAAGAACTATTTATACAAAAGATATCTATAACTCAATGACTTTTTGGGCACAGATAGAAATTGCTTTCCAGAATGCTAAAATAATTAATAGTTCCATTAAAAGCCCAATAATGTGACAGTTACTTTACATCCCCTTATACATTTCATCATTTCTCTTTTTTTCTGGTAATTAGGCCAATCTGGTGGGTGAGAGTTGAAACTCAGAATTGCTTTTTTTTTTATTACCATATTTATTTACCATTTTGAACAGTTTTTCATAAGCTTTGAATTTCTTACCATGATAACTTTCTATTTAAATTTTTTGATAATTGATCAAATGAATATTGGCACTAGTTTTTAAACACATGAAACAATTTCTTTTATATTTTGGAAATAAAAACATTTTTAAAAAAAAATAATAAAAACAATTTTCCATTTAACTCTTTGGCTTCTGATCTTAGTTTCATTGGATTTGTGTGGGACAAAAAAAAAGATTTAATTTAAATTTTAAATAACCAAAATTTCCTGTATTAATTTCTTTTCTATATGACTTCTTTGGTCATGAATTCTTTTCAATGATTAAAAATAATTTCTTCTTTAGGCCCCCAATTTTTATTATGTCATTTTTTATATCTTAATTATGTATCTATTTAGATATTACATTTTTATATCTGTTAATAATTATTTATAAACTCGGGTGAACAACTTATTTCTATCAAGTTAATGCCTATTTTTCCCAACATTACTTGTCTTTTTTTTTCATTTTTTATTGCTCCACTTTTTGAAAATTTATTTAAAATTTGTCTCACCTATCTAAAGAATTTGTTAGCCTTTAGAGGAACTGCTTATGCTGTTTGGGAATGAACCGGGAGCTGGTACACAGCTGTTTTGGTGGGTTTAAATGTGGTGATAATTCTGAATGGAAGGAGGAGGAAATCTCTGGTATAGCTCCTGATGCCCTCAGGCACAAACACAACAAAACTAGTAAAAGCCTGGGTAATTGAGATATTGCTAGCAATAGACTGAAATATGCAAAATATCACAACATGATTACAAAGAGAATAAAAGTATAGGTTGACCTAAAAATATACCTTAATATAGCTGGGGAAATCCTTCTTTTGAAATTTCCAATTTCTCTTTAGAGTTGGTAGAATCATACATATTCCTTGTTACTCACTGATAATCTCCCTCCTACTTCAGGTGGCTGCTCAAACACTATTACCAAGTCCTGGCTTTTATGTTTGCCATAGAAGAAATCAACGGGAACCAAAATCTGTTGTCCAACATTTCCTTGGGATTTCACATCTACAATGCTTATCACAATGATGAGAGGACCTTGGAGAGTTCCCTTATGTGGCTGTCAGGCCAGGGACAGACCATTCCAAATTACAGCTGTGAGAAGCAGAGAAAGTCTGTAGTCGTCATTGGAGGAGCCACTTCTGAACTGACTTTCTCCATGGGAACTCTATTGGAGCTCTATAAGCTCCCACAGGTAAGAAATCGGTACCTTAATTTAACTTATGCTGATTGGAAGGCAGAGGCAGGCCTTCTGGGTCTGCTTGACCCTTGAAATAGTTGTCAAATACAAATGTCAAATTTGGGGGGGGGGGAATTCTGGCGTCTAATTTAACTCTATTGACTCTCAGAGATGAAAAAGAAAACACAGAGTTTGAGGACTTCAGATTTATTAGCTTCATCATGTAGGATACAGCACATTTTGACCAACCGACTATTAAAAAAATCATGTAATTGAATGTTGAACATATTTATTAAGCATCTAATATTTGTAAGCTCTTAGGTTCAATGGTAGGGATACAAGAAAGTAAAAAAACAGACCATGCTTACACCAGTTTCAGCTAGGGCAGGTTTGATGAAGAGGATGACCCTTATGTGGAGGTCTATATGATCAGAAATGCTTTACCAGGAAGAGATGAAGAATAAGCCCATTCTAGATAGATGAAGATAAGGAGACTAGGTTCACACAGGGTAGGTGGGCAGAATCTTTTTTAAGCAAATGCATTAAACTGAAAAACACCTATGTTTGGTTCCTTTGCAGATCAGCTATGGTCTCTTTGATCCACTCCTAAGTGACTCACTTCAATTTCCTTCTGTTTATCAGATGGCCCCCAGTGACACCTCTCTTCCCCTTGGCATGGTCAAGTTAATGCTGCATTTCAAATGGACTTGGGTGGGCCTTGTTGCCTCAGATGATTCAATAGGTGAGAAATTTCTTAGGGACCTTCAAGAAGAAATGGCCAGAAATGATGTTTGTGTGGCCTTTATAGAAAAGATCTCCACTAATCAGACATTAAAAAAAGAATCGTATCATACTTTTGTATACAGGATACTTCTTTCTACAGCAAATGTGATTGTCATTTATGGAGATACAAATTCACTTCTGAGCCTGATGTTTACACCAAATCCTTACGTGATTGTAAGAAAAGTGTGGATCACTACTAGTCACTGGGATATTGACAAAAAACCTGGTTATATCTATTTTAATAATTTCCATGGGGCTTTGATATTTTCAGATCAGACAAGTAAGATTCCTGGGTTCAAAGATTTTCTGAAAACTGTTAATCCTGCCAGACACCCAGAGGATATTTTCCTTAAGAACTTTTGGAACTCAGCTTTTGGATGTCCCTATATATATGGAAAGGAAAATGAGGGGGTCTGTTCACCGAATGCCTCTTTAGACACACTGCATTTGAGCTATTTAGACATCACTATGTCTGATCAGAGTTACACTGTCTACACTGCTGTGTATGCTGTGGCCTGGGCCCTTCATGAAATGTTCTTGGTGAGATCAGAAATGGAATCAAATGTAGATGGAGAAAACAGGGTTGTTTCCCCACAGAAGGTAAGGTTCCCACCTTCAAAAGAGTGATATTAAAGTCATTGACACTCAACTTGCAAACATATAGAAAAGAGATAAGGAATTAGTAACTCAGCTCAACTCTTTTTTCAGTGAGTTAGCTCTTCACAGCAGACTCAGGGTATTTTACCTCATTTCTAGTCATTTCAGAATTAGGATCACCTCTGATGGATGTAGCTCTTTTCAACAATGAGCTGATACAGGTCAATTTAAAAGACCTGTGATAGAGCCATTTCCATTCAGAGACAGAACTATAGGGATTTAATGTAGATCACAACATAGTATTTTCCTCTTTTTTATTGTTATTTCCTTGTTTTGTTTTCTTTCTTTTTTTCTTTTTCATCTGATTTTTTCTTGTGCAGTAAGATGTGTGGAAATATGTATAGAATTGCACACACGTAACATATTTTGGATTACTTGCTGTCCAGAGGAGAGAAACAAAGGGCAAGGGAGGAAAAAAATTGTACCACAAGGTTTTCCAAGGGTGAATGTTGAAAACTATTTTTGTTTGTCTTTTTAAAATAAAAAGCTATTATTAAAAAAAGAATTAGGATCCGTTCAGATCCCTGTGACAGGATGCAGGAGTGAGAATCAAGATCAATTGGTTCCTGAGGATCTTTGACAAAGAAAATGTAAGGGAAGGGAAGGAGCATCAACATTACAGATGCCATGCCTCCACCAGAGGATGAGGAAGTCATGATCAGGCATCCATGATACCCTGGCAGTTTTAGTTATTCCATGGCAGTCTAGTACAATGGAGAGAATTCTTGTTCTAGTCAGACAAGCTAGATTCAAATCCTGCATGAAAAATATCCCTCAGGTGCCATTGAATAAGTGAATTTACTTTCCTTAGAAATAAAGCTGAATGAAAGAGCCTCTATGATCATTCCAGCCTTACAACTAACTTTTTCCTTTTTTTTCTTTTAAAAGGCTATAAGAATTAAGTGCCTTGCCCAGGGTCACACATAACTCTCTCGAGCTGATTTAAACTCAGTTCCAGACTCTAGTCCAGTCTCTAGCCAAAGTACCAACTGGTTGATCTTTTCAATGTAAAGTTTAACATGGAGTGTTAAATCTGAAAACAGGGATTTATATATTGACTTTTATAAAAATATAAGCTCCTTAAGAACAGGGATTTCTCTTATTCCGAGTTTAGTCTCCCATACTAGCATGATGTCTAGGCTACTTGGAAGACACTTAATAGGTGGTTCTTGAATGAAAATCTTCTTGAAGCTTAATTATCCAAATTGGATTCTTAATTCTTCTATCTCCCACTCATCATTAATTGAGCTATCACCAATCAACAAATAGGCATTTAGAATACTTCTACCAAAGAAAAGTAATATGATATAAAATAGAGATAGGAACTCAAAGATTAAGAAAAACTCAGTCTCAAAAACTTAACATTAGAAGAGACAACATAAATATGTGAGCATATATATTCATATTTTATGTAGAACATATATAAATATATGTATTTATAGTGAATATATTTAAAAACTAAATGATTCATATATTATATACATACACAATATATTACCTGTATGTACAAATTATGTATATGTACAAAATAAATATAATATATGTAATATAAAATGTAAATACTAATAAATACAAGAAGATTAAGGAAAAAGGCAAATATCAGCAAAATAATTTTCCTAAATGTCAACACATTTTGTCCAAATGGTTCAATAATTGCTTAGGTTTAACCTATAAAGTATTGCTTGCTATTTGGGGGAGAAGGGAGATCAGTGAGAGAGGGAGAAAAAATGGAATACAAGGTTTTACAAAGGTAAATATTGAAATCTCTCTTTCCATCTAATTGGAAAAAATAAAATACAAACTAAAAAACATTTTAATATGTCCCTCCCCTAACCCAATATTATAATACACTCATGGTTAGGAACCATAAATGAATTCTTATATCTTCTAGCAAAAAATATTCTCTGCTTGGTATGAAAGTCCTGTATTGTGCAAGCCCAGCTTTCCAATCTAATTTCACACTATACTTATTTAACATTTTATGTTTTAACAAAACTCCCAACTGGGTGAACTCTGAATTATATCATGTCATGCAACTCCATAATTTTATACAGACACTTAAGCCTGAGAGACATTGCTACCTCACTTCTGCCTCACAGCATCTTTAGCTTCCTATAGGTTCAGATTTTGTGTTCTTACTTAAAAATCCTTGCTCAGTTCTCTTTTCATATAAGATAACATGGGTAAAAAAAATTATATATGGAAAATGGAGGGTATATAAAGAATGCTATGTAAATACCTATTCTTTCCCTTCAAATTCAGTGGGAGTTTATTCTTCATGGAATGATACTGTATTTATTTTTCTGATTCAATGCTCTGTTATCCAGAGGAATATAAGTTCCTTGAGGGCAAGAAGTTTATCATTTTTATTTTATATCTTAAGGAACCAGCTGAGTGCCTTGAATTAATAAATGATTATAAAGGCTTTTAGGATTGTACTGGAAGCAGTCTAATTAATTATAGGGGTGAACTCTGTACCACCCTACTTACTCTAAATAATACTAGATGCTATCTTTCTGTACCTTCGTTCCCAAACCCAATCTCATCAAACAGAGAAAAGACCTTTCTGGGTTTTTTCAACAGGTGAAAAATTCTACTTCCAGCTTGAGATTAGGCCCAATCATCTAACCTGGAAAGAATAGTTGGGTTTCTGGTTCTTTTATCCAATTTATTAGCAATCCAACCTAATTCTGTGACAAATGAAAAATCTTAGGATTGTACACATTGCAAGGCATTGAAGAAAATGTAAACAGCAGAGAAACTAGAAAACATCCCTGAGAGAATCTAGTGGTGATCTTTCAATTAATTTTCTTCACTTTCAGCTCCATTCCTTTCTGAAGAACCTTCAGTTTAATGATAGTGCTGGGAATCTGGTTGTCCTGGATAAGAAGAGGAACTCTGTGGCAAACTATGATATTCTCAACTATGTGACCTTTAGCAATGATACCGAAGTCCTGATAAAAGTGGGAGAGTTTATAGCTCCACTTGGCCAAGATTTAACGATACAAGAGCATGCCATTACGTGGTCCACACGGAATAAAAAAGTAAAGAATGATCAAAATGTTGGTTTTATAAAATCTGTACACATAAGAAAATAGCCCATCAGAATAGTCAGTAGCATATTTTCAAACTTGGCACATATTCCACAAAATCTGCTTGAAGGAAACAGCTTAGAAATAATTTTTTTGGGATGCATAATGAATTATGATCATTAGCATTTTTCCCTCCCAAGATTTCTAAATCTTGTAATGAACAAACTACCACTCCAACTGTGGTTCTTATCCAGTCACTCAGTCTTTACTAAGTATTTATGACCCTGTGGAATATAGATGACCAAGCCCTTCTATCCTCCCCTACCTCTCAAGTTATACCAATTCTAGAATTTTTTTCCATGACATTATTTCTCCATCTCATCCTCTGCAATCATTTTCTCCTTTTGACTTAATCTATCATGAAGTAAGGGATTTTTCTGAGTCTTTCAGTATGCAGCTTCACCTTCATTACTTGACATTCCAAGTAAATAACTGCAATTAAATTTTTAAGTATTGACCAATTTGATTTTTTTTGCTGGCCCAAATTCTTTCAAAAATCTTCTCTAGCATCATGATTCAAAAATGATTTTCCATAGTGCTGTTTTCTTAAAAGTTCCACTCACAAAGTCATATATTGTTCCTGGGGAAAAATATAACCGTATGTATACAGACTTTTGCTAAAAAGGCAATATCTCGGTTTTTTTAGTATATTGTATAGCTTTTCCTTTCCAACCAGGAAACCATGTCATCATGGCAGTCACCATCCGTAGCAATTTTTTGAAGCAAAGCACATAAAACATGTTACTATTCCCATTTTTGTCCCCATATTTGAGACAAAATGATGGAAATAGTCATAAAGATCTTGGGTTCCAGTTAGTAGTTTGATTGATTTGTTAAGCTTCAAGGGACTTTTCTTGCTACACTCAAGAGGCTTCTTAATTCTGCTACCCTTTCTGTCATCAGAAAGACATTGTCTAAATAACTGAGATCTTTGAAATTTCTCCTGAAAAACTTGATTCCACTTTTTGTTTGATCCAATCAGGCTATTTTCATAACTTATTCTACATATAAATTAAATAGATAAGAAGAAAGCATACATCCTGATCATAATCTTTTTCCAATCTGAAAGCAATTAGTTGTTGCCTGTTTAGTTGTATCTTTTACTTCTTGGTGCACATTCATGTTTCTTGGGCTGCAGTAGGATGATCTGGTACTCCCATCCCTTTGAGGACTTCCCACATATGTTATGAGTAACACAGAAACTATAAATGAAATAGACATGCTATGGTTGATTGTCCAGGAACCTTCTTCCATTACCCACAGTCCATGAATATTAGCAATTTGATCTCTAATCCCTCTGTCTCTTTTGAAAACCAGCCCTCTCTTCTGGTAATTCTGCACTTGCTGTTACAACCTTACTTGAAAGATCTTAAATATTGCCAACATGTGAAATGAATGTAATTCTCAGTGACTTGAATTGTCTTGGAATCGTCCATCTTTAGAAGTGACATGTAAACTGACCTTTTCAACCCTGTGTCCACTATTGTATTTTTCAAATTGGTTGTCCTGCAGTGTCCAGTTTTTTAAGAGCCACATCTTTCAGAATTTTAAATAGTTTGGCTAGAATTATATTACTTCCACTAGCCTTATCATTAGCAATGTTTACTAGGGCAACTAGGATTTCATTCTCCAGAATACCTGGCTCTTGAGAGTAACCACAACATCATGGTTGTTGGTGATATTGATACCTTATTTAGATAGTTCCATTGTGTTCTATTTCTACTAAATAGCAAATATTTTGTCTTTTATCATTTCTATATTTTCATGAAACTTTTCCTTAGTAGCTCAAATTTTCTTAAAGAAATCTTTTATCTTTCCCATTGTATTGTCTTCTATTTCCTTATTTCTTTATGAAAACCTCACCCAGGTTGTTTTGACCCTAATAGCATCCTCTCTTCTACAATTGAGAAGAAATCCAACTCCCCAGACCCTTAGTTATATGTGTCCCTTTTTCAAGGAAATTGATCTAATCTTTGTCAGAATGACTGTCTCAAAAGCTTTTGATACTTCCCTGTGCAGCCTCCTCAGTCCAGATGCAACAAAGCCTGTGGTCCTGGATTCCAGAGGAAAGCTCAGGAAGGAAGGCCTGTCTGCTGTTTTAACTGTGACCCCTGCCCAGAGAGGCACTTTTCCAACCAGACAGGTAAGTCTGTGAGGACACTTACTCACCTTCAGGAAACATGGACATAGAGTGACCAAGCAAAACAGAATGGGTGTCCCACTTACAGTGAGGCAAAGGAAATTTATTACCTATGGACTGGTCTCCAGAGATTGAGGGACATCTAGAAGAAAGGTCAAAACAATCAAGACTAATTAAGGTTTAAAGTGATCAATTATTAGAGAGATATCTGGGGTTTCAGATCCACAAAGTAGGAATTTCTTGCCAAGTTTCTCCGTACTTAATTCAGCAATAAATTGATTACCTTACTTTATGACATCGAGCTGACAAATTTATAATTCTTGTTGTTCATATTAAGAATAATATGCCATGTTTAAAAGGTATTCTGTGAATATTATATATATATATATGCTAGCATGTATTTAGTGGCTACTTAGTAGATGAAGGAAGCACTGGGCCTGCAGTAGGGAAGGCATCTTCTTGAGTTCAAATTTGGCTTCAACATCTTCTACCTCTGTGACTAAGGGCAATTCACATAACCTTGTTTACCTCAGGAAACTCATGAGGAAGCTCATCAGGAAAAAATTAATCTAGAAGAAAAAATACCAAATACCTCCATTATCTTTGCCAAGAAACCTCAAATGTGGTCACAAAGAGTCAGTCACAACTCACAATTACTCAAATTTATTTATTATTTTAAGATTTGCCAAACTCTTTCCATTTATGTGAAGTAGGCACAATAATTATCCGCATTTTACAAACTATGATATTGAAGTATAAAGAAGGTAATTTACTAACGCAGCATCACAAAGCCTCAAACCTATCTGAAGCAGAATTCAAACTCAGGTCTTCCAAGTCTTGTGTTCTATCCACTGATAACAGATTCTGATCCCCATTGAAGTAGATGAAGCCATTTGTATTATTGCCACAAATATTATTGGCCCACTGAAAGGGAAGGTTTGCTGAGGCTGAAATATTGAGACTCTGATTGTTCTCTTCAGACATAGATCAATGTGTGAAATGCCCTGAAGATCAATATCCAAATCAAGAGAGGAATCAGTGCCTCCCCAAAGTGGAGACCTTCCTGGCCTATGAAGAGCCCTTGGGGATGGCTTTGGCTTCTATAGCTGCATGCTTGTCTCTCCTCACAGCTCTGGTTTTCTGGGTCTTTGTGAGGCACAAAAACACCCCCATAGTCAGAGCCAATAACCGGGATCTCAGCTACATCCTCCTCATCTCCCTTTTCTTCTGCTTCCTCTGCTCTCTGCTCTTCATTGGTCGCCCAACAGCAGCCTATTGCCTCCTCCGACAAACAACCTTTGGAGTCATGTTCACGGTGGCCGTCTCCTCTATTTTGGCCAAAACCATCATTGTGGTTCTGGCCTTCAGAGCCACCAGACCAGGCAGCAGGGGCAGGAAATGGATGGGAAGCAGAGGCCCCATTTCTGTTGTTCTCTTTTGCACCTTGATACAAGGCATGCTCTGTGGAGTCTGGCTGCTGCTCTCTCCCCCATTCCCAGAAGCAGACACACACTCTGACCGTGAGCACATCATCCTGGGGTGCAATGAGGGTTCCCTCATTGCCTTCTATTTTGTCCTGAGCTACATGGGAGTCTTGGCCCTGGCGAGCTTCGCCGTGGCCTTTTTTGTCAGAAATCTCCCTGACGCGTTCAATGAAGCCAAATTCATCACCTTCAGCATGCTGGTGTTCTGCAGTGTCTGGGTCTCCTTCCTCCCCACGTACCAGAGCACTAAGGGGAAGATGATGGCGGCCGTAGAAATCTTCTCCATCTTAAGCTCCAGTACTGGCTTGCTAGCCTGCATCTTTATCCCCAAATGCTATGTGATCCTTCTGCAGCCCCACAGGAACACCAGGAAAACCTTAAAGAATAATGTCAAGTCTTGAGTGCACAATTATTGTGAATTGTTCTGTGGAACTAATAACATGAGATTTTAGACAACCAACCCAAATTGCTCTTGTGTCCAAGTGTCCTGGTGAAACACAAATGACTTCTGCATTTACTAAACAAAAGCTTCTTGCTGATTCCCCACTGTTTCAAAAACATTTTCATTAGGTCTTTCAACTTCATGAATCTGATGAGTTTCATCTTTCAGAGTTTTCTCCCCTTCTTCACATTGAATCCATATTTGAATTACACAAATTCTTCCATGATATCTGCATGAACATCTGCTTCCTTACCCTTTTTCCATCCATAATATATAATTGGTGCAAATAAAACATTTTTTCAAGGATAGATTGGGGTATAACTATAAATTTGTTCTGCTATCACTTTATTGATGGGAATATAATTCCCATTTGTCCTCCCAGTTGTTGGCCACACCCAACAGCTAATGATAACTTTTTAAAATTAACTCATTTACCTCTCTTTACATAGGGTGGCTTTGGTACAAGGTATTGAAATTTTTACCTTACAGTAAGATTACTCTTACTAACCAGAATCTAAAGATTTCTACTCATTGTATTAGAGACTATTCTGAATGCCGTGAATCACTCTACTTTTCATGATTCTTATATTTCATTCTTCAGAATGACTGTGATTTGACTTATGTAGCTGTTGGCATCAGGTTTACTAATTCAGGTGATGGTTTTTGAAACTTACAAAACATTCTTGGGCACAATTAGCTGTGATCATTTTCCAGAACTGTAAAATAAATAATGCTGGGGAAGATTCTGGGAACATGGTGGGGTAGATTGGTATATTTCAAGATCTGCGGATTTTCCCCCAAATACAACAAATTTGCATTTCAGAGCAAACATAGATTTAGGGAAATCCAGGAAGACTTGAGACAGAACAGGGGATCTCTTGAAACAACCAGAGATGATCTGAACAAAGACCTGGGTGTTGTGAGCTTTTTCTTCTCAAAACACAGCCAGGTGATAAAAGTTCAGATCTTTTATTATCTCCAATATAGCCCGGTTAGCTTAGAGGCCTATCTCTCTGCTTGGTTCCAAGAGCTCTCTCCAAATGTCGCCAAATCCAAAGGTCTGGTCCTTCAGCCTCTGCCTCTGCTTTCTTCAGCCTCCAGCCAGCTCCACTCTTCATGTCATTCCGGTGAAATCTCTCAAAGTGCTCTGTGTCTGTTTCTTTTATACAAGAGGGAGGAATTGTGGGATACGAGAGAGAGGGATTATGGGTTTTCTCCCATAGTGCTCTCTGGCCCAAAGAGCTTCAAGGGAGGTGTGAACTCATAAAGGTACAAAGTTTACTTTGTGAAGCTGGCATACTTGTGCACTCCAATGAGTAAAGGTGTAAACACAAGCCTTGTATTAATTAGTCCTACTTAGTACCTCGTTTCAGGTTCTGCCCAAAACATCTTCTTGTAAGATTAGATCAACTCTAATCAGTTAGCAGTTTGTAAGGATTCCAACACCTGGGGCCAGGATTAACCTATGTGATTTGCAAACACCTCCAGGTTAGCTCTGCAGAAATGTCAAGTGTAGATCCCCATGGTTAGCAACATGTGAGTTGACACTCAGCAGGATCTACAGAAACTTTTCCTTCTGACTACTTGAGGAGTCTGGATTTGAGTCCAAGAAAACTGAGCATACCTTGTCTGATTAGGAATGTTTACTAGGGCAACTAGGATTTCATTCTCCAGAATACCTGGCTCTTGAGAGTAACCACAACATCATGGTTGTTGGTGATATTGATACCTTATTTAGATAGTTCCATTGTGTTCTATTTCTACTAAATAGCAAATATTTTGTCTTTTATCATTTCTATATTTTCATGAAACTTTTCCTTAGTAGCTCAAATTTTCTTAAAGAAATCTTTTATCTTTCCCATTGTATTGTCTTCTATTTCCTTATTTCTTTATGAAAACCTCACCCAGGTTGTTTTGACCCTAATAGCATCCTCTCTTCTACAATTGAGAAGAAATCCAACTCCCCAGACCCTTAGTTATATGTGTCCCTTTTTCAAGGAAATTGATCTAATCTTTGTCAGAATGACTGTCTCAAAAGCTTTTGATACTTCCCTGTGCAGCCTCCTCAGTCCAGATGCAACAAAGCCTGTGGTCCTGGATTCCAGAGGAAAGCTCAGGAAGGAAGGCCTGGCTGCTGTTTTAACTGTGACCCCTGCCCAGAGAGGCACTTTTCCAACCAGACAGGTAAGTCTGTGAGGACACTTACTCACCTTCAGGAAACATGGACATAGAGTGACCAAGCAAAACAGAATGGGTGTCCCACTTACAGTGAGGCAAAGGAAATTTATTACCTATGGAATGGTCTCCAGAGATTGAGGGACATCTAGAAGAAAGGTCAAAACAATCAAGACTAATTAAGGTTTAAAGTGATCAATATTAGAGAGATTTCTGGGGTTTCAGATCCACAAAGTAGGAATTTCTTGCCAAGTTTCTCCGTACTTAATTCAGCAATAAATTGATTACCTTACTTTATGACATCGAGCTGACAAATTTATAATTCTTGTTGTTCATATTAAGAATAATATGTCATGTTTAAAAGGTATTCTGTGAATATTATATATATATATATATATATATATATATATATATATATATATATATATATATATATATATATATATATATATATGCTAGCATGTATTTAGTGGCTACTTAGTAGATGAAGGAAGCACTGGGCCTGCAGTAGGGAAGGCATCTTCTTGAGTTCAAATTTGGCTTCAACATCTTCTACCTCTGTGACTGAGGGCAAGTCACATAACCTTGTTTACCTCAGGAAACTCATGAGGAAGCTCATCAGGAAAAAATTAGTCTAGAAGAAGAAATACCAAATACCTCCATTATCTTTGCCAAGAAACCTCAAATGTGGTCACAAAGAGTCAGTCACAACTCACAATTACTCAAATTTATTTATTATTTTAAGATTTGCCAAACTCTTTCCATTTATGTGAAGTAGGCACAATAATTATCCGCATTTTACAAACTATGATATTGAAGTATAAAGAAGGTAATTTACTAACGCAGCATCACAAAGCCTCAAACCTATCTGAAGCAGAATTCAAACTCAGGTCTTCCAAGTCTTGTGTTCTATCCACTGATAACAGATTCTGATCCCCATTGAAGTAGATGAAGCCATTTGTATTATTGCCACAAATATTATTGGCCCACTGAAAGGGAAGGTTTGCTGAGGCTGAAATATTGAGACTCTGATTGTTCTCTTCAGACATAGATCAATGTGTGAAATGCCCTGAAGATCAATATCCAAATCAAGAGAGGAATCAGTGCCTCCCCAAAGTGGAGACCTTCCTGGCCTATGAAGAGCCCTTGGGGATGGCTTTGGCTTCTATAGCTGCATGCTTGTCTCTCCTCACAGCTCTGGTTTTCTGGGTCTTTGTGAGGCACAAAAACACCCCCATAGTCAGAGCCAATAACCGGGATCTCAGCTACATCCTCCTCATCTCCCTTTTCTTCTGCTTCCTCTGCTCTCTGCTCTTCATTGGTCGCCCAACAGCAGCCTATTGCCTCCTCCGACAAACAACCTTTGGAGTCATGTTCACGGTGGCCGTCTCCTCTATTTTGGCCAAAACCATCATTGTGGTTCTGGCCTTCAGAGCCACCAGACCAGGCAGCAGGGGCAGGAAATGGATGGGAAGCAGAGGCCCCATTTCTGTTGTTCTCTTTTGCACCTTGATACAAGGCATGCTCTGTGGAGTCTGGCTGCTGCTCTCTCCCCCATTCCCAGAAGCAGACACACACTCTGACCGTGAGCACATCATCCTGGGGTGCAATGAGGGTTCCCTCATTGCCTTCTATTTTGTCCTGAGCTACATGGGAGTCTTGGCCCTGGCGAGCTTCGCCGTGGCCTTTTTTGTCAGAAATCTCCCTGACGCGTTCAATGAAGCCAAATTCATCACCTTCAGCATGCTGGTGTTCTGCAGTGTCTGGGTCTCCTTCCTCCCCACGTACCAGAGCACTAAGGGGAAGATGATGGCGGCCGTAGAAATCTTCTCCATCTTAAGCTCCAGTACTGGCTTGCTAGCCTGCATCTTTATCCCCAAATGCTATGTGATCCTTCTGCAGCCCCACAGGAACACCAGGAAAACCTTAAAGAATAATGTCAAGTCTTGAGTGCACAATTATTGTGAATTGTTCTGTGGAACTAATAACATGAGATTTTAGACAACCAACCCAAATTGCTCTTGTGTCCAAGTGTCCTGGTGAAACACAAATGACTTCTGCATTTACTAAACAAAAGCTTCTTGCTGATTCCCCACTGTTTCAAAAACATTTTCATTAGGTCTTTCAACTTCATGAATCTGATGAGTTTCATCTTTCAGAGTTTTCTCCCCTTCTTCACATTGAATCCATATTTGAATTACACAAATTCTTCCATGATATCTGCATGAACATCTGCTTCCTTACCCTTTTTCCATCCATAATATATAATTGGTGCAAATAAAACATTTTTTCAAGGATAGATTGGGGTATAACTATAAATTTGTTCTGCTATCACTTTATTGATGGGAATATAATTCCCATTTGTCCTCCCAGTTGTTGGCCACACCCAACAGCTAATGATAACTTTTTAAAATTAACTCATTTACCTCTCTTTACATAGGGTGGCTTTGGTACAAGGTATTGAAATTTTTACCTTACAGTAAGATTACTCTTACTAACCAGAATCTAAAGATTTCTACTCATTGTATTAGAGACTATTCTGAATGCCGTGAATCACTCTACTTTTCATGATTCTTATATTTCATTCTTCAGAATGACTGTGATTTGACTTATGTAGCTGTTGGCATCAGGTTTACTAATTCAGGTGATGGTTTTTGAAACTTACAAAACATTCTTGGGCACAATTAGCTGTGATCATTTTCCAGAACTGTAAAATAAATAATGCTGGGGAAGATTCTGGGAACATGGTGGGGTAGATTGGTATATTTCAAGATCTGCGGATTTTCCCCCAAATACAACAAATTTGCATTTCAGAGCAAACATAGATTTAGGGAAATCCAGGAAGACTTGAGACAGAACAGGGGATCTCTTGAAACAACCAGAGATGATCTGAACAAAGACCTGGGTGTTGTGAGCTTTTTCTTCTCAAAACACAGCCAGGTGATAAAAGTTCAGATCTTTTATTATCTCCAATATAGCCCGGTTAGCTTAGAGGCCTATCTCTCTGCTTGGTTCCAAGAGCTCTCTCCAAATGTCGCCAAATCCAAAGGTCTGGTCCTTCAGCCTCTGCCTCTGCTTTCTTCAGCCTCCAGCCAGCTCCACTCTTCATGTCATTCCGGTGAAATCTCTCAAAGTGCTCTGTGTCTGTTTCTTTTATACAAGAGGGAGGAATTGTGGGATACGAGAGAGAGGGATTATGGGTTTTCTCCCATAGTGCTCTCTGGCCCAAAGAGCTTCAAGGGAGGTGTGAACTCATAAAGGTACAAAGTTTACTTTGTGAAGCTGGCATACTTGTGCACTCCAATGAGTAAAGGTGTAAACACAAGCCTTGTATTAATTAGTCCTACTTAGTACCTCGTTTCAGGTTCTGCCCAAAACATCTTCTTGTAAGATTAGATCAACTCTAATCAGTTAGCAGTTTGTAAGGATTCCAACACCTGGGGCCAGGATTAACCTATGTGATTTGCAAACACCTCCAGGTTAGCTCTGCAGAAATGTCAAGTGTAGATCCCCATGGTTAGCAACATGTGAGTTGACACTCAGCAGGATCTACAGAAACTTTCCTTCTGACTACTTGAGGAGTCTGGATTTGAGTCCAAGAAAACTGAGCATACCTTGTCTGATTAGGAATGCCAGGCCCAGATGTACTGCAGAGCAACCCTGGGCATGTAGGAATCAGCACAACAGGAGTACAGAGGCAGAGGGGTCAAGGATACTGCTGGCTGCAGGCACTTACAGAAGGAAAGAGCTCTTGGTTTGGGGTTCCAGGTCAAAGGGAGGAGCTGAAGTAAAGTTTGAACCATCATCCCATGATTAGAGATGCTTACACTAATACTTCTTATTTTAAAAAAAGAAAATGGCCAAGATGAAAGAACCCCACCACAAAAACTTACTATGGGAACAGGGAAGACCATAGAAAAACATTCTCACCCAACAAGTAAGTAACATGAAATGCCTTTCTAATCTGAAAGAATTTATAGAAGTGAAAAATGAATCTAAAAATCAAATGAGAGATACTCAAGGAAACCTTTTTTAAAAAACATCCAAAAGAGGCAGCTATGTGGTGCATTGGATAGAGCACTAGCCTGGAAGTCAGGAGGACCTCAGTTCAAATCTGATCTCAAACACTTAAGACTTTCTAGCTTTGTTACACTGGGCAAGGTACATAACCCCAATTGCCTCCAAAAAAAGAAAAATAAAGAAAAAAATCATTTAAGAAAAACCCAAAGGTTATGGGAGAAACATTAACAAACTAGAATAGGAGAGAAAGCAACTCAAAAATGAAAATAAAGTTTTGAAAATTAGAATTCAGTAAAGAGAAGCCAATGAATCTATAAGAGTCCAAGAAATAACAGAACAGATTATAAAGAATGAAACAATAGAACAGTATATGAAACATCTTATAGGAAAAATAACAGATAGGAAAAACAGATCAAGAAGAGAAAATATTAGAATAATTTTTCTCCCTGAAAGTTGTGACCAAGAAAAGAATCTTAACACAATAATGGAAGAAAGAATTCAAGAAAATTGTCCTGGAGTGATAGAACATAAGGGAAAAGTAGAAACAGGAAAAATCCACCAGTCACCATTTCAACAAGATCCTTTGTGGAAAATACATAGGAATATTACTGATAAATTTTTAAACTACTAGATGACAGAGAAAATTTTTACACAAAACAAGAAAAAGAAAATTCAAATATACTGGAGCTACAATTAGACTTGCACAGGCTTGCATTGTGGCACAGCAGCCACAATAAAAGGCCACAAGTTCTGGAATCATATCTACCAACCCTCAAAAGAACTGGACTTGTGGCCAAAAATATCACTGCAGCAAAATTCTGTGTAATATTGAATGAGGACAAATGGACCTTTAATGAACTTGTAGATTTTCAGGACTTTCTATTAACCAGAATCAAAAGAAATTTTATATCAATTATCCATGGGGAAGGGAGAGGTTAAGTAATAGCAAGGCAAATTAAGAATAAGAATTAAAGGAAAGAGTCAGCAGAGATAGGAAAATTATGTTTGCATGTTAGTGGGCATCGAGGGGGCGGAATATATGTGTGTGTATGTATATTGCTAAATATGGAAAAATAAATATTTTCTTTCTTAACTATAACCTGCTTAAGGTGGGGGAAAGAAGAAAGGGGAGGGAGAAGAATAAAATTAAAAAGAGAACAAAAGAACAATTTACAAGGAAGGAAAGAAAAGCTGGACATTCATGAATATAATTTCTTCTACTATTATATATAAATATATGTGTATGTGTATTTTTTATATATGCACTTTCTTAAACTGGTAATTTTTTGTGATATATTTTGAATCCTCCCTGATGTTCTGCTGGGTACATGAAAATGTTCTCTTTTGTTAAACAAATAAAATAAAATCTGATATCCATAATAAAAACAAACAAACAATGCTACCCCATCAACCAATAGACTTGTGATGGAAAGAGCCATCTATATCCAAAGAGATGACTGTGGGAACTGAACATGGATCACAACATTGTATTCACCTCTTTTGTTGTTGTTTGTCTGATTTTTTCTTTCTCACTTTCCCTTTTTGATCTCATTTTTCTACTGTAGCATGATAATTGTGGAAATATACAGAGAAGAATTGTACATGTTGGATTTTATGTTATCTAGCAGAGGAAGTGGAGGGGGGAAAGGGAAAAATTGGGGAATACAAAGTTTTGCAAGAGTGACTATTGAAAACTATCTTCATGAATTTTGAAATCAAAAGGTATTGCTTTTTTAAAAAATGTCTACTGTTGATCCACACAAAAGAATGGAACAACCCACCCAACAATTCTGTTCTTTCAAGATGGAAGTTATTAAAGTCCCCATTTGCCTCAGGAATTTTCCTTAGAAAGTTCTCAATTACATCACACCCATTCACGGTCCACTTTCATTGGGAATGAAATACAATTCAATGGCATTTCAAAAATGAAATACAATTCCATAGAATGGTAGTTAAAGTGACTTGCTACAAAGTGTTTCTTCACAGTATTGTAAAGATGATCTAAGGTCTCTAAAACCCTATACCATCCCCAATAAGATCAGGGGTGAAATAAGGTTGCCCACTATACCATAACTATTCGATATTGTGTTAGAAATGCTAGCTTTGTCAATAAGAGAAGAAAAAGAGATTAAAGGAATTAGAGTAGGTAATGAGGAAACCAAATTATCACTCTTTGCAGATGATATGATGATAAACTTAGAGAACCCCAGAGAATCAACTAAAAAACTACTAGAAACGTCACAACTTTAGCAAAGTTGTAGGATACAAAATAAATTCACATAAATCATCAGCATTTTTATACATCACTAACAAAATCAAACAAGAAGAGATACAAAGAGAAATTCCATTTAAAATAAGTGTCAATAGTATAAAATATTTGGGAATCTATCTGCCAAGGGCAAGTCAGGAACTATATGAGCACAATTATAAAACACTTTCCACACAAATAAAGTCAGATCTAAACAATTGGAAAAATATCAAGTCCTCTTGGATGGGTCCAGCAAATATAATAATGATGACAATCCTACCTAAATTAATCTACTTATTTAGTGCTATACCAATCAAACTTCCAAAAAAAATATTTTACTGACCTAGAAATAATAACAACATTCAAATGGAAGAACAAAAGGTCAAGAATTTCAAGAGAATTGCATTAAAATGCAAATAAAGGTGGCCTACCTGTGCCAGATTTTAAACTCTATTATAAACCAGAGGTCATCAATATCATTTGGTACTGGCTAAGAAACAGAGTAGTAGATCCATGGAAAAGGTTAGGTTCACACGACAAAACAGTCAATGTCTCTAGTGATCTATTGTTAGACAAATCCAAAGACCTCAAATTTTGGGATGAGAACTCACTCTTTGACAAAAACTGTTGGGAAAATTGGAAACTAGTATGGCAGAAACTAGTCATTGACCCACATCTAACACAATGTACCAAGATAAAGTTGAAATGGGTTCATAAAAAGTAAGTTTATAAGCAAAGTAGAAGACCATAGCATAGTTTAAAACTCAGATCTGTGGAGAAGGAAGGAATTTGTGACCAAAGAACAATTAAAATTCATTATTAAACATAAAAGATTGTTTAATATTGTTGAAAAGTTTTTATACAAACAAAACTAATGCAGGCAAGAATACAAAGGAAGCAATAAATTGGGGAAATATTTTTATATTCAAAAGTTCTGATAAAGGTCTCACTTCTAAAACATATAAGGAATTGATTCAAATTTATAAGAACTCAAGCCATTCTCCACTATAAATGGTCAAAGAATATTTTCAGATTAAGAAATTAAAACCATTTCTAGTCATATGAAAAGGTGTTCTAAATCACTTTTAATCAGAGAAATGCAAATTAAGACAACTTTGAGATATCACTATAAATCTCTCAGATTGGCTAAGAGGACAGGAAAAGATAAAGAGAAATGTTGGAGGGGATGTGAAAAAAACTGGAACACTAATACTGGAACACTAATGTTGGTGGAATTGTGAATGGATCCAACCATTCTGTAAAGCAATTTGGAACTATGCCCAAAGGATTATCAAGCTGTTCATACCCTTTGATCCAGCAGTGTTTTTACTGGACTTATATCCCATAGAGATTTTAAAGGAGGGAAAGGGACCCACATTTGCAAAAATGTTTATGGCGGCCCTTTTTGTACTGTCAAGAAACTGGAAACTAGGTGGATGATGATCATTAGGAGAATGACTGAATAAATTATGGTATATGAATGTTATGGAATATTATTGTTTGATAAGAAATGATCAGCAGAATGATTTCAGAAAGGCTTATAGAGACTTACATGAACTGATGCTGAGTGAAATGAGCAGAACCAGGAGATCATTATACATATCAATACCAAGATTATATGGATCAGTTCTGATGGATATGACTCTCTTCAACAATGAGATGATTCATGCCTGTTCCATTGATCTTGTGATGAGAACCATCCACACCCAGAGAGAGCACTGTGAAAACTGAGGGTGGATTAAAACATAGCATTTCATACTTTTTGTTGTGGTTTGCTTGAATTTTATTTTCTTTCTCATTTGCTTTATCTGATTTTTCTTGTGCAACAAGATATTGTATAAATATGTATGTCTATTTTGAATTTAACATATATATTTAACCATGTTTAAGATATATTGGATTACATGTCATCTAGGGGAATGTTGGAGAAAAGGAAGGAAAATGGGAACACAAGGTTTTTCAAGGGTCAGTGTTGAAAAACATCCCTGCATATGTTTTAAAAATAAAAAAAACTACAATAAAAAAGAATTAATGTCAACAGATTACAGTGCTTCTCTGAGAAGGAGCAGTATGTTGTCAACTTAGAGGGTAAATTGAGCTAAGACATAGTGGGCAACAATGAAGCAGAAAAGGAATAGGCAGCTTTCATAGATTTGGTGAACAGCAATGCGTTTACTCATCTGAATCTGAACACTCACAAATATAAAGACTGGTTTGATGAAAATGATGGGGAAATTCAGAAGCTGCTTAATGAAAAATGAGAACTCCACAGACTATAACAGCAGCTGTAACTCGACTCTAGCATAGTGTTGTCATTTTGGTTCTCTTCAAGAATGAAAGACAACAACCATTCAACCTATTATGGAAACATGGACAAGTTCTTTCTTGCTTCTAGACCTAAGTTGTTTTAACTTTAAAATGAATGTGATGGTAACCAAACTAAGTTACTGGATTCATGGAATACACCCAATATAAAAGTAGTACTGTAGAAATATAAATCATTTCATCTTAACTTTATGCTTCCTGTTTCTCATTTTTAAGCTCCACCTTTTCCCCTTTCTTATATATCTTTATTCTTCTTCATATTAGGGTCATCATCACAATCATTATTATTCTACTACTTTTCTGCTTTTGATTTTCTATTCCTTCTCAATTTCTTTTTAAATTTCTTTCCTTTCTTCCTCTTTTTGGCTTCATCTTTTTTCTTTTGCCCAGATTTTTCTCTTACCTATTTTATTTATCAATATATTACTTATAACATCTTGTTTGTAAAAAAAAAAAAAAGGTACTTCTGCCTAGAAGGAGCACAAAGATTCCTCATCAAAACTACGCTGCACATGACTTCTGAGACTAAATATTATGAGCACATCCACAATTTTTGTAGAAGAGAATTCCAAAATCAGTGAAATTGGGAAATATCTGAAACAACTCTTTGTGGCCTTCTTATCCCATTGGCATGAAATTTCAAACCTGATCATAGATCCAAGTAGGAAAGCATTTGTTTTTTTCTTTATTTGTTCACAATAGTATGAAAATTCCTTTGGTGCAGGAAAATTGGGATTTTCATTTTTGATTTCCCAGGTCTATACAAGTTATTTCTAAACATTAATCCTAATATAATTGCAGTGTTATAAAGCCTTCTCCAAAGGAAAAAAAATCTATCTGCCATTAGTAACAAGTTGTTAATAAATTTTAAGTTTACTAAATTGACTCAAGTTCAAATGAGTCATTTCATAGTATCACTGATATTCAAAGTATATAATTTTGTGGCTTTTATATAACTGAGTGATATTTTATGGGCTTGTGTTTTAGGGACAGAATTAAGAAAGGATGCTTGCTTCAAAATTAGACAGGCATTGACTAGAGGGACTGAATGAAGGGATTGCTGGAATAAAAGATGAGATTTCTATAGAAGAACTTGGTAAAAGTCATCCTCCTATCAACAAATGGAGGGAGGTGTGAGACAATAAATGCCAACAATAATTTTCTATGTGCTGTTGGAAGAAATAGTGAAAAAATACTTGGTTCAGGACATATGTCACAGAACATTATTTAGAGACTAACCCCAGTCTGCAGGGCTTCCTGATTTAAGGATATGGGAGAAAGAAGCTGAAATCACCTAAAGCTTGGTCACTCAGTCAGGACCACTTTCTGACCTTGTCACCTGTCATGGACACTACTCTGATATACCAGAGCGATTACTCAGGTTCCTACAAAGGCTCTGACACATTATTAAATTCCCTTGCTTCTGGAGGTATTACTGGGTCTCCTACCCACTTGATACCAATTGTCAGTGCTGAGAACAGAGTTGGGAAGGAGGACTGAGAAAAACACATTTTTCATTCAGACACAGGGACACAGGTGCAGAGTTGCAAGCAGCAATGGTCCCAAGAGTCCATCATGGACTAAGTTCTCTCTCCTGGGTGGAAAGATGCACACACAGGATCCTAGCCACATAGACCAGCAAGGACATTTCAATGATCCTTTAACCAGAGCTAATACACTCTGGCCTGGCCAGAAATGTCTCTGTCTTAGATATGAGCCAGAGCCATATTATATTCTGTCTCGAAATTATGAGGATCAGAGCAAAACTTAAACAGTTGCTCAAAAAAGAAACTGTTCATTCTGCAGGAAAGTTTTCTGTTCCCAAGACACCTAAAGCTACTACAGATGCTGCTGCCCTGCTTCCTCCACAGCACATCACAAACTTTGCTAAAAAGCAGGTGCACCTTGGCTGGGAGTTGGAGAGCAGTCACCCACATATTCTTCAGGCTTTTCTTCTTCCTGCTTTTGCAGCTGCCATTGTCTGTAGTCAGGGAGCAAGAGACTCCATGTTACCTAGAAAGGTCTTTCAGCCCCACATATTTCAAAGATGGGGATCTTGTTGTTGGAGGATTTTTTCCTTTATTCATACATCAAGTGCAAGAACTTAAATACGGGAATATGTTCTGGTTTCATCCTCAATACAATAATGAAGACTATCAGTGAGTATTTGTTCTATTTTATTTTTAAATAACTTTTTCAATTATCCAGTATTTTTTCTGTATCACTTCATATTGGAAAAAAAAAAGAAAATTCCTTATAACAATTCAGCATAATCAAGGAAAAAATTCTCACAATGGCCAAATCTCAAATGAATGTATTATTTTGTACATCAGCCCAGCAGCTTTCTATAATGATTTCATTACCATCTACATAATTAATCCTTTGCAATCATTGTGGGATTATTACATTGCTAAGAGTTCTTAAGTGTTCTGGAGATATTTATTTTTACATTGTTGTCCTTAAAGTATAAATTGTTCTTTTGCTTTTTCTATCTTCATATTACATCAGTTACTACAAATTGTGTGAGGTTTCCATGAAATTATATTACTTCATTTTCAACAGAATAATGGTATCAAATTAGATCTATGTACCATAATTTACTCAGCCATTCCATAATGAAAAGGCAGCTCTTTCATGTCCAGATCTTTGCCATACCACAAAGAAATGCCATTGTTTTTTACTTATACACCTTTCTCTCGTTTATTTTTTAATTCTTTGAAGAACTATTTATACAAAAGATTTCTATAATTTAATGACGTTTTGGCTAAGATAGAAATTGCTTTCCAGAATGCTAAAACAATTAATAGTTCCATTAAAAATACAATAATGTGACAGTTACCTTACATCCCCTTGCACATTTCACTATTTCTCTCTTTTCTGTTAATTATGCCAATCTGATGGGTGCGAGGTTGAGACTCAGAATTGATTTGCTTTTTATTACCATGTTTATTTGCCATTTTGATTATTTTTTCATAAGCCTAAAGATACCTTTAATTTCTTATCTTGACAAGTTTCTATTTAAATTCTTTGACAATTTATCAAATTTTACTTTTTAAAAACTATATTTTGGAAATAATTTTTTTAACAGAAGCATAATAAGTTTTCCACTTAAATCTTTGACTTCTGATCTTAGTTTCATTGGGTTTGTGTGGGGCAAAAAAAGATTTAAATTTTAAATAACCAAAAATTTTTCCATTAACTTCCTTTGTATATGCCTTCTTTGTTCATGGATTCTTTTCAATGCTCAAAAATAATTTCTTCCTTAGGATCCCAATTTTATAATGTTAGTTTTATATCTTAATTATGTATCTATTTGAAGATTATATTAATATCAATTATAATAATAATTAATAAAATCAGTGAACAATCTATTTCTATCAAGTTGATGTTTGGTTTTCTCCATGTTACTTGTCTTATTTTTTTCATTTTTTTTATTGCTCCACATTTTGAAAATTTATTTTAAATTTGTCTCATTTATCTAAAGAATTTGTTAGCTTTTAGAGGAACTGCTTATGATGTTTGAGAATGAATGGGAGCTTTAGACAGCTACTGTGGTAGTTTAAATGTGGTGATAATTTGGAATGAAAGGGGGAGGAAAGCTCTGGTATAGCTCCTGATGCCCTCAGGCATAGATTCAACAAAGCTAGTAAAAGCCTAGGTAATTGAGACATTGCTAGCAATAGACTGAAATATTCAGAAAATCATGATACAATTAAAAAGAAAATAAGAAGGTTGGTTGATCTAAAAATGGACCTTTGTATAACTGAGGAAATCCTCTGGAAAATTTCCAATTCCTCTTTAAGGTTGGTAGAACCATACAGATTCCTTGTCCCTGATAATCTCCCTCTTACTGCAGCTGGCTGCTCAAACACTATTATCAAGTCCTGGCTTTTATGTTTGCCATAGAAGAAATCAACAGGAACCCACATCTCTTGCCCAACATTTCTTTGGGATTCCACATCTACAATGCTTATCACAATGATGACAGGATCTTGGAGAGTTCCCTCATGTGGCTATCAGGCCAGGGACAGACCATTCCAAATTACAGCTGTGAGAGGCAGAGAAAGTCTGTAGTGGTCATTGGAGGAGAAAATTCTGAATTGACTTTCTCCATGGGAACTCTGCTGGAGCTCTATAAATTCCCACAGGTAGGAAATCAGAGGCTTCATTTAGCTTATGCTGGTTGGAGGGCAGAGGCAGGCCTGGGAGGGTGTGCCACTTGAAATACAAATGTCAAATACTTTTCAGGAATTCTGGTGTCTCGGTTACCTTTCTATTGAATCTCAGAAATTAAAAACCTAATACAGAGTTTGAGGACATCAGACTTATTAGCTTCATCACATAGGATGTGCTACATTTTGACCAACAAGCTATATAAAATCATGTAATTGAATATTTAAAATATTTATTAAACATCTAATATTTTCAAGTCCCTAGGTTCAATGGTGGGGATACAAGGAAGTAAAAGAGAGAACACACTTACACCTGTTCCAACTAGGGCAGGTTTGATGAAGGAGATGACCCTTGCATGAAGTTCTGTACTTTACCAGGCAGAAATGAAGAATGAGTTCATTCTAGATAGAGAGAAGTGAGGAGACTAAGTTCACATAGAGTGGGGTTGGAGAATTTTTTTTAAGCAAATGCATTAAACTGAAAAACACCCCTGTTTTGTTCCTTTTCAGATCAGCTATGGTCTTTTTGATCCACTCATAAATGACCCACTTCAGTTTCCTTCTGTTTATCAGATGGCCCCCAGTGACACTTCTCTTCCCCTTGCCATGGTCAGATTAATGCTGCATTTCAAATGGACCTGGGTGGGCCTTATTGCCTCAGATGATTCAATAGGTGAGAAATTCCTCAGGGACCTTCAAGAAGAAATGGCAAAAAATGATGTCTGTGTGGCCTTTTTTGAAAAGATCTCCACTGGTCACTCATTAAAAGAATATTCATCAAAAGAAAATGTTATAATCAACATATTTTTTTCTGCAGTAAATGTGACTGTCATTTATGGAGATACAAATTCACTTCTGAGCCTGATGTTTACGATACATCCTTATATCCTTGTAAGAAGAGTGTGGATCACTACCAGTCACTGGGATATTGCCAAAAAACCTGATTATATCGATTTTGATATTTTCCATGGGGCTCTGATATTTTCAGATCAGACAAGTAAGATTCCTGGGTTCAAACAGTTTCTGAAAACTGTTAATCCTGCCAGACACCCAGAGGATATTTTCCTTAAGAACTTTTGGAACACAGCTTTTGGGTGTCCAAATAAACATGGAAAGGAAGATGAAGGGATCTGTTCACCAAATGCTTCTTTAGACACACTGCATTTGAGCTATTTAGACATCACTATGTCTGACCAGAGTTACACTGTCTACACTGCTGTGTATGCTGTGGGCTGGGCCCTTCATGAAATGTTCTTGGTGAGATCAGAAATGGAATTCAACATAGATGGAGATGACAGGGTTGTTCCCCCGCAGAAGGTAAAGTTCCCTCTTTCATTACAGTGATATCCAAGTCATTGATTCTCAACTTGCAATATTTAAAAAAAGAGATAAGGGATTAGTAACTCTGCTCACTTCTTCCAACAGTGAGTTAGCTCTTCACAGCAGACTCAAATCCTTCTTGAACTTTTTCTGATTCTTATGAGTAAACACTGAATTAAAGATCCTGAGCAAAAATTCTCATTGCCTTTGAATAAAGCATGAGGGGCTGCTTTTTAAACGTTGCTGGATAACTTGAGCTATCTTATGAAAACTAATTTTCTATTCCCTTAATTCATTATAAAAAACTTTAAGATGGAATCAAGCAAATTTTCTGTCAACTTCAATAAGAGCTAGGAGAAAGGTAGGGCCTGTGTAGCTGTGAGATATCAAAACTCCCTTTGAAATTGGGCCTCCTTTTCTTGAGGAGAAATGACAGAATCAGAGATAAATTTATGAGAAAACTCTATGAAATGTGTATATTTTAGCTCATTTCTTATCATTTCAAAATTAGGATCATCAATTCTGATGGATGTAGTTATTTTCAACATTGAGGTGATACAGGTCAATTCCAATAGACTTGTGATGGAGAGAACCATTTGCGTTCAGAGAGAATTTTGGGGACTGAATGTGGAACACAATATAGTATTTTCCTCTTTTTGTTGTTGTTTCCTTGCTTTTGTTTTCTCTCATTTTTTTTTCTTTGTCATCTGATTTTTTTGTGCAGTATGATGTGTGGAAATATCTGTAGAATTGCACATGCTTAACATATTTTGGATTATTTGCTGTCTGGGGGAGAGAAACAAGGGGAGAAGGGAGGAAGAAAAATTTGTACTGAAATGGACAAAAGACTGGCCCCCTCATCCCTGGGTCAAGGGGCCTCAAGCTTGTAGGAAAATGTTGCTTAAACTAAATTAAGGGAAGTGTTTTTTACAAAGTGCTTGATGTTCAAATAGAATGATTGCCTAACAATGTCAGACATCCTGTAAGCTCCCCCAGCATCCCCCTTCTCGAGCGAGAAGTCGAGTCACTGTTGTAACAGCAAGGCAGAACAAGAATTGCTTCTAGGCCTGTCTCTACTTGGGTTCGAGGTAGATCTCTACTGAGAGTCCATCCTGACTATCCCGGCTGGTATAAACGATAAATGATTTCCAAATTACAAACACCTTGGCTGGCCTGAATTTTATTGCCTGGGCTATTTCACTACTCCAAGATTTTGCAAGGGTGAATGTTGAAAACTATTTTTGTTTGTATTTTTAAAATAAATAGCTATTATTAAAAAAAAAATTAAGATCAATTTCGATCCCTGTGATAGGATGCAGGAGTGAGAATCCAGATTAACTGGTTCCTGAGGGTCTTTGACAAAGAAGATGTCAGACAAGGGAAGAAGCATCAGCACTACAGTTGCCATGCTTCCACCAGAGAATGAGGAAGTCAGGGGCATTTATGTTAACTTAGCAGTTTTAGCTATTCCATGGCAGCCTAGTAAAATGGAGAGAATTCTTGTCTAGTCAGACAAGCTGGATTCAAATCCTGCATGAAACTTATTCCCCAGGTGCCATTGAATAAGTGAATTTATTTTCCTAGGAAATAAAGCTAAATGAAATAGCCTCTGAGGTCCTTTCCAGCTTTATAGCTTTTTTTCTTTTGCAAGGCAATAAGAGTTCAGTGACTTACCCAGGGTCACACACAATTGTCTGAGGCTAATTTAAACTCAGGTTTTCCAGACTCCAATCCAGTCTCTAGCCACTGCATCACCTGGTTGATCCTTTCAATGTAAAGTTTAATATGGAATGCTAAATCTCAAAACAAGGATTTATATATTGACTTTTGTAAAATATAAGTTCCTTCAAAACAGAGATTGCTCTTATTTTGAGTTTAGTCTACCACACTAGCATGATGTCTAGACTACTTAATAGTGCTTCTTGAATGAAAATCATCTTACCTGTCCATTTAGCTTCTTATTTTTCCTATCTCCCACTCATTATTTATTGAGCTACTAACCAATCAACAAATATGCATTTAGAATAATTCTACCAAAAGAAAAATAAAATGACATACAATAGAGATAGGAACTCAAAATTTAAGAAAAACGCATTCATCTCAAAAACTTAACCCTAGAAGAAGCAACACAAAAATGTGTGTATATATATATATATATGCATATTTTTATGTAGACATATATAATTACATATATATTTATTGTAAATATGTTTTTAAAATAAATGCTTCCTATATTATATACATACACAATATTTTACCTGTATGTACAAATTATATATATGTGCAAAATAAATATGAAAATATATAATACAAAAATATAAATACTAATAAATATAAGAATATTAGGGAAAGAAGCCAAATATCAGCAAAATAATCTTCCTAAAAAACTATACATTTTGTCAATATGTTTCAATAATTGTTTATGTTTAACCTATAAAGTATTGCTTGCTGTTTTGGGGAGAAGGGAGAACAGTGAGAGGGAGAAAAATCTGGAACACAAGATTTTGCAAAAATAAATATTGAAAACTCTTTTTCCATCTATTTGGAAAAAATAAAACACAAACTAAAAAACCATCTTAACATGGTCCTCTCCTAACCCAATATGATAATATACTCATGGTCAGGAACCATAAATAAATTTTTATGTCTTCTAGCAGAAAATATCCTCAGCATAGAATTAAAGTGCTATAAAGTGTGATCACAGCTTTCCAATGTAATTTCACACTATACCTATTTAACATTCTATGTTTCAGCAAAATTCCCAACTGGATGTATACTGAATTAGGATCCTATCATGCAACTCCATAATTTTACACAGCCTCTTAAGCCTAAGATCCATTGCTTACTCACTTCTGGCTCAGAGCATCTTTAGCTTCCTATAAGTTCAGATTCTGTGCTCTCACTTAAAAATCTTTGCTATTGAGCATGCGATTTTAGGGTTAGAGCCGACTCTAACCCTAACCCTATATGCCTCCCGACTCCCAACTCTAACCCTAAATTCTCTTTTCATATCAGATAATATTGGTAAAAAAAATTATATATGGAAAATGCATTGCATATAAAGAATGCTATATAAATACTTGGTCTTTCCCTTCTATTTTGGTGATATTTTCTTCTTCATGGAATCATACTGTATGTATTTTTCTGATTAAATGATCTAGTATCCAGAGGAATGTAAGTTCCTTGAAAACAAGGACCCAGCTGAGTGTCTTAAATTAATAAATGGCTATAAAAGGCTGTGTTGAAAGCAGTATAATTAGTTATAAGGGTGAACTCCCACTCTACTTACTCTAATCAATACTATATGCTCTCTTTCTGTACCTTCAATCCTAAAAACACTCTCATCAAACAGAGAAAAGGCTTTTTTCAGTAGGTTGAAAAATTCCTATTTCCAGCTTGAAATTTGGCCCAGTCTTCTAACTTGGAAAGAACAGTTGGCTTTGTGGGGTTCTGTTATCCAAGTTATTAGCAATCCATCATAAAATTCTGTGACAAATGAAAAATTTTAGGATCGTACAATCCTTCCTCATTGCAAGGCATTGAAGAAAATGTAAACAGCAAAGAAACTAGAAAACATCCCTGAGATAATCTAGTGGCAACCTTTCAACTAATTTTCTTCACTTTCAGCTCCATTCCTTTCTGAAGAACCTCCAGTTTAATGATAGTGCTGGGAACCTGGTGGTCTTGGATAAGAAGAGGAACTCTATGGCAAACTATGACATTCTCAACTATGTGACCTTTAGAAATGATACTGAAGTCCTGATAAAAGTGGGAGAGTTTATTCCTCAAGCTCCACTTGGCCAAGATTTAACCATTCAAGAGAAAGCCATTACATGGCCCAGATGGAATAAAAAAGTAAATGATTAAAATGTTGGTTTTATGAAATCTCTAAGAAAATAGCCCATCACAATAGTTACTAGCACTTTCCAACATGGGGTATATTTCACAAAATCTGCTTGAAGGAAACAGCTTAGAAATCAAGATATTTGGTGTGCAATGGATTATGATTATTAGTTTTTTTCCTTCCCCAGAAGATTTTTAAATCTTGTAATTAACAAACTACTACTCCAAGACTGTGGTTCTTGTCCAGTCACTCAGTCTTATCCAAGTATTTGTGACTAGAACACCAAGCCCTTCTATCCTCCCCTACCACTCAAGTTGGGCCAATTCTAGAATTTTTTCCATGACATTATTCATCCATTTCATGCTCTGCAATCCCTTTCTCCTCTTGACTTAATATTTCATGATGTCAGGGATGTTTCTAATGAATCTCTCAGTATGTAGCTTCCCTTCATTATTTGAAATTCCAAGTAAATAAATGCAATTAAGTTTTTAAGTATTGACCAATTTGATCTTTTTGCTGAACTAAAGCCTTTCAAAAATCTTCTCTAGCATCACGATTCAAAAATGTCTTTTCCATAGTGCTGTTTTCTTAAAAGTTCCACTGACAAAGTCATATACTGTTCCTGGGGAAAAATACAACTGTATCTATTCAGACTTTTGCTAAGAAGGTAATATCTCTGCTTTTTAGTATACTGTCTAGATTTCCCTTTCCAAGCAGGAAGTCTCTTTTTATGTCATCCCAGTGGCCACCATCTGTAGAAATTTTTGAGCCAAGCACATAAAATGTGTTAGTGCTTCCATTTTTACCTCCTTATTTGAAAAGAACTGATTAAACTAGTTATAAAGATCTTGAGTTTTTAGTTAGTTTGGTTTTGTTGAGCTTCAAGGGACTTTTCTCGCTACAATTAAGAGGCTTCTTAATTCTGCTTCCCTTTCTGTCATCAGAAAGGCATTGTCTAAATAACTGAGATCTTTGAAATTTCTCCTGAAAAACTTGATTCCAGCTGTTGTTTCATCCAGTCAGGCATTTTTCATAACTTGTAGTACATATAAATTAAATAAATAAGGAGAAAGTATACAACCTCATCATAATCTTTTTCCAATCTGAAAGCAATCATTGTTGCATGTTTAGATTTAGCTTTTTCTTCTTGGTCCACATTCATGTTTCTTGGGCTGCAGTAGGATGATCTGGTACTCCCATCTCTTTGAGGACTTCCTACATATGTTATGAGTAACACGATCAATGGAAATGAAGTAGACATGCTATGGTTGATTTTTCAGGGACTTTCTTACATTACTCATAGTCCATGAATCTTGGCAATTTGATCTCTAATCCCTCTTTCTCTTTTGAAAACCAGTCTTCTCTTCTGGTAATTCTGTACTTGCTGTTGCAACCTTACTTGAAAGATCTTAAATATAACCTTGCCAACATGTAACATGAATGCAGTTGCTGAGTGACTTGAATTGTCTTAGAATTGTCCATCTTTAGAACTGATCTTTTCAATCCTATGTCCACTATTGTGATTTTCAAATTGGCTGTCCTACCGTGTCCATCTTTTTAAGAGCCACATCTTTCAGAATTTTAAATAGCTTGGCTAGAATTGTATTACTTTTCCTCACCTTATCATTAGCAATGCTTACTAGGGCAAATATAATTTCATTCTCCAAAATACTTGGCTCCTGAGAACAGCCACAACATCATGGTTGCTGATGATGTTAATACCTTACTTATGTAGTTCCGTTGTGTTCTACTTCTATTAAATACCTAAGCATTTTGTTTTTTTATAATGTCCATATTTGCATGAAACTCTCCCTTAATAGCTCAAATTTTTCTTAATGAAATCTTTTACCTTTCCCATTCTTTGTTTTTTCTATTTCTTTGCATTGGTTTTTTATGAAAACCTCACCCAGGTTGTTTTGATACTAATAGCATTCTCTCTTCTACAGTTAAGAAGAAATATAACTCCTAAAGGCTTTAGTTATATGGGTCCCTTTTGCAAAGAAATTGATTTAAACTTTGTCAAAATGACTTTCTCAAAAGCTTTTGGCTACTTCTCTGTGCAGCCTCCTCAGTCCAGATGCAGTAAAGTCTGTGGTCCTGGATTTCAGAAGAAAGCCCAGGAGAGAAGGCCTGTCTGCTGTTTTAACTGTGACCTCTGCCCAGAGAGGCACATTTCCAACCAGACAGGTAAGTCTATGAGGACACTTGCTTTCCTGTAGCAAACATGAATATAGGGTAACCAAGCAAGTGAATGGGTCTCCTATTTACTGTAAGGCACAGGCAACTTATTACCCATGGAATATGATATCCAGAGATCAAGGGAAGTGTAGAAGAAAGGTCAGAACAATCAAGAATATTTTCTTAATTTTTTATTAAAGCTTTTTGTTTACAAAACATATGCATGGGAAAATTTTTCAACACTGACCCTTGCAAAACCTTCTGTTCCAAATTTTCCCCTCCTTCCCCCACCCCCTCCCCTGGATGGCAGGTAGTTTAATACATGTTAAATATGTTAAAATACATGTTAAATCCAATATATGTAAAAATACTTACAGTTATCTTGCAGCACAAGAAAAAATCAAATCAAAAAGGAAGAAAAAGAAAAACTGAGAAAACAAAATGCTAGTAAATAACAATGAGAAAGTGAGAATGCTATGTTGTCTTCCATATTCTGTTCCCATAGTTCTCTCTCTGGGTGTAGATGGGTCTCTTCTTCACTGAACAAATGGAACTGTCTTGAATCATCTCAGTGTTGAAGAGAGCCACATCTATCAGAACTGATTACCATATAGTCTTGTTGTTGCCCTGTATAGTGATCTTCTGGTTCTGCTCATTTCACTTAGTATCACTTAGTTCATGTCTCTCCAAGCCTCTATGAAATCATCCTGATAGTTGTTTCTTACTGAATAATAATATTCCATAGCATTCGTATATCATAATTTATTCAGCCATTCTCTAATTGATGGGCATCACTCAGTTTCCAGTTTCTAGTCACTACAAAAGGCTGCCACAAACATTTTTGCATTTGTGAGTCCCTTTGCCTCCTTTAAGATTTCTTTGGGATATAAGCCCAGGAGAAACATTGTTGGATCAAAAGATATGCACAGTTTGATAACTTTTTGAGCAGAGTTCCAAACTGCACTCCAGAATGGTTGGATCCATTCACAGTTCCACCTACAATGTATCATTACCTAAATTATTGGTCAGTATCATGTCCTGTCATCTTAGCCAATCTGACAGGTGTGTAGTGCTATTTCAGAGTTATTTTAATTTGCATTTCTCTGATCAATAGTGATTTGGAGCACCTATTCATATAACTACAAATAGTGTCAATTTCTTCATTTGAAAATTGTCTTCTCATATCTTTTGACCATTGAATCAATGGAGAATGGCTTGAAGTATTATAAATTTGTCTTTCTATATTTTAGAAATGAAGCCTTTATCAGTACCTTTGAATATAAAAATGTTTTCCCAGTTTATGGCTTCCCTTCTAATCTTGACTGCATTAGCTTTTTGTACAAAACCTTTTTAACTTAATATAATCAAAATTATCTATTTTGTGATCAATAATGATCTCTAGTTCTTCTTTGGTCACAAATTCCTTCTCCACAGATCTGAGAGGTAAACTGTCCTATGTTCTTCTAATTCGTTTATAATATCATTCTTTATGCCTAGATCATGAATCCATTTCAACCTTATCTTGATAGATGGTGTTAGGTGTGGATCAATGCCTAGTTTCTGCTATACTAGTTTCTAATTTTCCCAGCAGTTTTTGTCAAATAGTGAATTCTTATCCCAAAAGCTGGGGTCTTTGGATTTGACAAATACTTGATTGCTATATTTATTGACTATTTTGTTCGGTGAAACTAACCTGTTCCACTGATCAACTTCTCTGCTTCTTAGCCAGTCCCAAATGGTTTTGATGACCACTACTGTATAATATAGTTTTAGATCTGGTACAACTAGGCCACCTTCATTTGCTTTTCTCTTCATTAATTTTTTTGAAATTATTGACCATTTGTTGTTCCAGAAGAATTTTGTTGTTATTTTTTCTAGGTCAGAAAAATACTTTCTTGGGAGTTTGATTGGTATAGCACTAAATGAATAGATTAGTTTAGGGAGTATTGTCACCTTTATTATATTCACTCAACCTATCCAAGAGCACTTGATATTTTTCCAATTGCTTAGATCTAACTTAATTTGTGTGGAGTGTTTTGTAGTTTTGCTCATATTGTTCCTGATTGTCCCTTAGCAGATAGATTCTGAAATATTTTATACTATTAACAGTTATTTTAAATGGAATTTCTCTTTGTATCTCTTGCTGTTGGATTTTGTTAGTGATGTGTAAGAATACTGATAACTTATGTGGATTTATTTTGCATCCTGAAACTTTGCTAAAGTTATGGATTGCTTCTAATAGTTTTTAGTTGATTCTCTAGAGTTCTCTAAGTATACCATCATATTATCTGGAAAGAGTGATAATTTGGTTTCCTCATGACCTACTCTAATTTCTTTAATTTTTTTCTACCCTTTTTACCAAAGCTAACATTTCTATTACAATATTGAATAGTAATGGTACTAGAGGGCAAACTTGTTTCATCGCTGATCTTGTTGCAATGGTTTCAGTTTGTCTCCATTACATATGATACTTGCTGATGTCTTTAAATAGCTACAACTGACTAGTTTAAGGAAAAGTCCATTTATTCCTATATTCTCTAGTGTTTTTAATAGGAATGGGTGTTGGATTTTATCAAATGCTTTTTTTGCGTCTATTGAGATAATCTATAGTTTTGGTTAATTTGGTTACTGATATAATCAATTATGGTAGTACTGAACCAGTTCTACATTCCTAGTAGAAATGCTACTTGGTCAAAGGGTATTATCCTGGGGATAGTTTTCTGTACTATCTTTGCTAATATTTTATTTTAGATTTTTGCATCAATATTAATTAGGGAGATTGGTCTCTATTTTCCTTTATCTTTTTTCTTCTTGCTTTGGTTAGGTATCATCATGTCTGTGTCATAAAAGGAATTTGGGAGAAGTACTTCATTCCCTATTTTTTTTTTCAAATAGTATATATAGTACTGGAGGTAATTGTTCTTTAAATGTTTGGTAGAATTCACATATGAACCTATCTGGTCCTTGGGATTTTTTCCTTAGGAAGTTGATTAATAGCTTGTTCTATTTCTTTTTTTTAAGTGGAACTATTTAAGTAATTTATTTCCTCTTCTGTTAATCTGGGAAAGCTATATTTTTGTAAGTATTCCTCTATTTCAGTTAGGTTATCAAATTTATTGGCATAAAGTTGACCAAAGTAACTCCTAATTATTGCTCTAATTTCCACTTCATTGTTGGATAATTCTCCCTTTTCATTTTTTAGACTAACAATTTGATTTTCCTCTTTCCTTTTTCTAATCAAATTAACTAAAGGTTTATCTATTTTGTTGGGGTTTTTTTTCATAAAACCAACTCAGTTTTATTTATTAATTCAATAGTATTTTTACTTTCAATTTTATTTATCTTTCCTTTTATTTTTAGAATTTCAAGTTTGGCATTTTATTGGGGGATTTTAATTTGCTCTTTTTCTAGCTTTTTTAGTTGTAAGTCCAATTCATTGATCTTCTCTTTCTCTAAATTTTATGCAATTAAGTATCTAGAGATATAAAATTTCCCCTAATAACTGTTTCGGCTACATTCCACAATATGTTGTCCCATTATTAGCATTCTCTTGGATGAAATTATAGATTGTGTCTATGATTTGCTGTTTCACCCATTCATTCTTTAGGATGACATTATTTAGTTTCCAATTAATTTTTTGCTCTATTTTCCCCTGTTCTTTTATTGGATGTAATTTTTATTGCATCATGATCTAAAAAAAGTGCATTTACTATTTCGGCCTTTCTGAATTTGATTTTGAGGTATTTATGTCCTAACATATGGTCAATTTTTGTATAGGTTCCATGAACTGCAGAGAAAAAAAGTGTATGCCTTTCTGTTGCCATTCAATTTTCTTCAAAGATCTATAATACCTAACTTTTCTAGTATTCTATTTACCTATTTAACTTTTATCTTATTTATTTTGTGGTTTGATTTATCTTGTTTTAAGAGAGCAAGGTTGAGATCTCTCACTATTTGCTGGCTATTTCTTCTTGCAACTCTCTTAACATCTCCTTTAGGAATTTAGATACTATACCACTTGGTGCATATATGTGTAATATTGATATTGCTTCATTATCGATGGTACCCTTTAGCAAGATATAGTTTCTTTCTTTTTCTCTTTTAATTTGATCAGTTTTTGCTTTTGTTTGATCTGAAATCAGGATGTTTACCCCTGCTTTCTTTTACTCCATCTGAAGCACAATAGATTCTGCTCCAGCCTTTTACCTTGTTTCTATATGTATCACTCTTCTTTAAATGTGTTTCTTGTAAACATATTGTAGAATTCTGGCTTTTAAACCAGTCTGCTATCTGCTTACACTTTATGGGAGAGTTCACCCCATTCAAATTTATGGCTAAACCTATTAATTCTGTATTTCCTGACATCTTATTAACCCCAAATTATAATTTTCTCTTTCCTTTTCTCCTTTCCTCCTCCCCAGTATTTTACTTATGAGCACTACTTGCCTCAAGCAATCCTCCCTCATTAGAGACCCTCCTCCTTCTTATACCTTCCCCCTACTATTCCTGTTTTCCTTCCTATTTAGCTTAGCCTTTCCCTTTTTCCTCCCCCCCCCCCATTTTTCTATAAGGTGAGAGAAGATTCTCAGTGAAACCAAATATATCTAATATTCTTTCTTTAAGCCAAATCTGATGAGAGTAAGATTCACACAATATTCATTACTTTCCCTCAATTATAATAGGTTTTCTTTGCCTCTGAGATGTAATTTTCCTCATTTTACCTCCACTTTCCCCTTTTTTTCTGTCACAATCCCCTTTCTACCTCTAGTTTCTTTTATATTATAACAGTAAAATCAGATTACACATGTATTCTCTACATATATCCATAAGAGAAATACAGTTCTCAAGAGTTCTTTTTACCTTTTTATGCTTCTCTTGAGTTCTATTTTCAAAAGTCAAATTTTTGGGTTAGCTCTGGTCTTTTCATCAAAAATAAATAGAATTCACCATTTTCATTGAATGTCCATCTTCTTCCCTGAAATAAAATGCTCAGTTTAGCAGGGTGATTTATTCTTGGTTGCATTCCAAGTTACTTTGCTTTTCAAAATATCAGATTTTAGGCCCTTCAATCCTTTAAAGTGGAAGTTGCTAGGTCCTGAGTAATCCTTTTTGTGGCTCCTCAGTATTTGAATTATTTTGTTCTGTTTGCTTGTAATATTTTTTCCTTGGTCCAATAGTTCTGAAATTTAGTCATGATATTTCTTGAGGTTTTAATTTTAGGGTTTCTTTCAGGAGGTGTTCAGAATTTTTTTGTTCTATGAATTATTTTGTTCTATGAAATTTTTTTTCCATTTCACTTTCTGTTTTTTAAGGAGTTATTTTCTTTTTCTGCTTCACAAATTCTGTTTTTCTAGGAGTTGTTTTCTTTTTCCACTTTATCAAATCTATCTTTTAATGTGTTATATAACTTTTCCAAACCCTCTTGCAAAGTTTTCATTTCCTTTCCCTATTTTTCTTCTAGCTCACTTTTATGATCTTTTTAAAATTTCCTCTAGGAGAGTCTTGTGCAATGGGGACCAGATTATATCACCTTCAGAGTCTTCATCTGGAGACAATCTTCCTTTAGTCTTCTCGGAGTTTGAAATCTGTTCTTCTTTTTCACCATAAAAGCTATCTATTGTTAGAATTCTCTTTACTTCCTTACTCATTTTGTTAAAAAAAAAAAGTTTTAGTTTTCTCTACATACAGTGAATTCCTCTGTATGTGTCTGAGGCTGCTCTGGATCAGTGCTGACTCACTCTTAGTGCTGGGTGACCGTGGCCAAGTCCTGTGAGATTCTGGCATTTTGGGGTTCACTATTTACCTTTTGTGTTTATGTTGGATGTTTTCTAAGTTCTCTACTGATCTATGGCTTGCAACCAGGACAGAGTGGCCAACACTGGTGTAGATTTATCCCCATAGATTCTCCACCATGCAGATTCTGCACCTCCTTGCAGAGCCCACACCATTCCAGCACTCTGTGCTATTTGTGCTGGCATCTGTGCTCAGCCTGCTTGTGCTTGGCCTCCCTCCCTCCCATTTCCAATTGAAACAGACCTTTCCTGGTGTTCTCCAAAATTATCTTCTGTTGGTAACTTGTTGCACTCCCAATATGTGTGGATTCTGCTGGTAAAGAGCTAATTAAGAGGCTGGACTTATTAATTACTCTGAGGGTTATAGGAGAAGGTCAGTAAGAAGTGTATGTCCTCTCCACCATCATGGCTCTGCTCCCAGAAGTCCAACAATCATCAACAATCAAAAATATTGAAGTTCCAAAGTGATCAATATTAGAGAGATATGGGGAATTTGAGATCCACAAAGTAGGAATTTCTTGCCAAGTTCCTCTGTACTTTAATTGCGCAGGGAGAGATTGCTGAAAAAAGTACCTGTTACACAGATTTCTCACACCTATATAGGAATAAAGCCTTTCAAAAGAGGTTTTATTTTTTTCCCCAATCAGGACAGCAGTGATGTAATACAAATACTTCCCTACTAATTTAAGAGAAGAGAAAGATGAAGTAACCATTCACAGTATAAGGGTTATTAAAGAGGGCTAGGACTCCAGCCAGGGTATGGAGTTACAATTCAGTGCATTTTTCAATTCATCTCAGCTGTTTCTCCTGGATGTTTATCCAGAAACTACCTGCCTTCCTAATAGACAATGATCTGTTTTAAACCCAGACCTAAACCTACTCAACATAAAATTATGATTTTGGGGAAGATGAAAGTAAAAGATGACAAAACTGCCCACATAGGCAGAAATTTGGGGAAATACTTCTGACGAAGGGAAAGGGATAATAATGGATAAAATTAAAATAGCCAGATCTAGAGCAATGCCTACAAGAACAAAATATCTGTGAAGGAAGAACTTGCAGTAGTGCTTGATCTGTAGAATTTTTGCAATTCCCAGCTTGCTTTGAGGTTTGTCCTGTAGCACCAAACAGAACAAGTTTGGTCCCTCTTCCAGGTACCATAGATTTCTATATATCACACCAGTGTCATGTCCCTTCAGAAGTTGCTCTTCTCCAGGTTAAACACATTCAGTTTCTTTGATTCCTATCCTTACAGCATTCATAATTGATGACTTAAAAAACTCCAGGGTCATCTAAGGAAAGCACAGAAGACTTTGTCAGCAAATAGTTGTATACAAATAGGTCATCAATTTGCTAAGCACCAACAGGAAAAACACACAACCAGGATCTTTAACAGTTGTAGGGGGAATCTCTCCACATGTTGCAAAAGAAGTCTGGAAGAATTAATGCATTTAGGACAACAGAATCATATTATTATAAGAAGGAACGACAAAAACAGAGAGCTACTATCTCTCTAACAGAAAACCTTTAAAAAGATTATGGTCCAAGTACAAGAAATGAATTTAGCAATAAATTGATTACCTTATTCTGTGACATGGAGTTGTCACATTTATAATTCTTGTTGTTGATACTAAGAATAATATGTCATATTTAAAAGGTACTCTGTGAATATTTTATATAGATATATAGATATAGATATAAAAGCTAGCATGTATCTAGTGACTATCTAGTAAATGAAGTAGAGAATGAAGCACTGGGCCTGCAGTAGGGAAAGCATCTTCTTGAGTTCAAATTTGGCTTCAACACCTACTAGTTTTATGACTAAGGGTGAGTTATATAACCTTGCTTACTTTAGCTTCCTCATCAGGGAAAAATAGGCTGGAAGAAGAAATAGCAAATAACTCTATTATCTTTGCCAAGAAAACCTCAAATGTGGTCACAAAGAGTCAGTCACAACTCACAATTACTCAAATTTATTTTACTACTTTAAGATGTGCCATATTTTTTCCATTTATGTGAAGTAGGCACAATAATTATCCCCATTTTATAAACTATAATATTGAAGTATAAAGAAGGTGATTTACTAACCCAGCATCACAAAGTCTCAGACCTATCTGAATCAGAATTCAAACTCAGGTCTTCCAAATCTTGTGTTCTATCCACTGATATCAGATTCTGATCCCCATGGAACCATATGGAGCCATTTGTATTTTTTCCACAAATATTATTGGTCCACTGAAAGGGAAGTTTTGCTGTGGCTGAAATATTGAGACTTGTTTGTTCTCTTCAGATGCAGATCAGTGTGTGAAATGCCCCAAAGATCAATATCCCAATCAGGAGAGGAATCAGTGCCTCCCCAAAATGATGACCTTCCTGGACTATGAAGATCCCATTGGGATGGCTTTGGCTTCTATAGCTGCTTGCTTGTCTCTCCTCACAGCTCTGGTTCTCTATGTCTTTGTGAGATACAAAAACACCCCCATAGTCAGAGCCAATAACCGGGATCTCAGCTACATCCTCCTCATCTCCCTTTTCTTCTGCTTCCTCTGTTCTTTGCTCTTCATTGGTCGCCCAACAGCAGCCCATTGCCTTCTCCGACAAACAACCTTTGGAGTAATGTTCACAATGGCCATCTCCACTATTTTGGCCAAAACCATCATTGTGGTTCTGGCCTTCAGAGCCACCAGACCAGGCAGCAGGAGCAGGAAATGGATGGGATCAAGAGTCCCCATTTCTGTTGTTCTCTTTAGCACCTTGATTCAAGTCATGGTCTGTGCAATCTGGCTGCTGCTCTCTCCCCCATTCCCAGAAGCAGACACACACTCTGACCGTGAGCACATCATCCTGGGGTGCAATGAGGGTTCCCTCATTGCCTTCTATTTTGTCCTGGGCTATATGGGAGTCTTGGCCCTGGCGAGCTTCACTGTGGCCTTTTTTGTCAGAAATCTCCCTGATGAGTTCAATGAAGCCAAGTTCATCACCTTCAGCATGCTGGTGTTCTGCAGCGTCTGGATCACCTTCCTCCCCACCTACCAGAGCACCAAGGGGAAGATGATGGTTGTCGTGGAGATCTTCTCCATCTTAAGCTCCAGTACTGGCTTGCTAGCCTGCATCTTTATCCCCAAATGCTATGTGATCCTTCTGCAGCCCCACAAGAACACCAGGAAAACCTTAAAGAATAATGTCAAGTCTTGAGTGCACAATTGTTGTGAATTGTTCTGCAGAACTACTAACATGAGATTTTAAACAACCAGCCCAAATTGCTCTTGCTTCCAAGTATCCTAGTGAAACCCAAATGACTTCTACATTTACTCAACAAGAGCTTCTTGCCTATTCCCCACTGCTTCAAAACCACTTTTATTGGGTCTTCAATTTCATGAATCTAATAATGACATCTTTCAGAGTTTTCTCCCCTTCTCCACATTGAATCCATATGTGAATTACAGAAATTCTCCCATGACTTATGCATGAACAGCTACTTTCTTAACTTTCTCCATAACATAATTGGTGCAAATACAATATTTTTAAAAAGAATGAATTGGGATTCTGGAGAGCAAATTGGAACTATAATCAAAAAGTTATCAAACTGTGCACACCCTTTGATTCAGCAGTGTTTCTACTGGGCTTATATCCCAAAGAAATATTAAAGAAGGGAAAGGTATCCATATATGCAAAAATGTTTGTGGCAATCCTCTTTGTAGTGGCTAGAAACTGGAAATTGAATGGATAACCATCAATTGGAGAATTGTTGGGTAAATTGTGGTATATGAACGTTATGGAATATTATTGTTCTGTAAGAAATGACCAGCAGGATGAATACAGAGAGGCTTGGAGAGACTTACATGAACTGATGCTAAGTGAAATGACCAGAACTAGGAGATCATTATACACTTCAACAACAATACTATATGAGGATCAATTCTGATAGACGTGGCTCTCTTCAACAATGAGAAGAACTAAATCAGGTTCAATTGATCAGCAATGAACAGAACCAGCTACACCCAGTGAAAGAACACTGGGAACTGGGTGTGGACCACAAAATAGCCTTTCCACTCTTGCTGTTATCGTTTGCTTGCATTTTTGTTTTTCTTCTCAGGTTATTTTTACCTTATTTCTAAATCCGATTTTTCTTGTGCAGCAAGATAACTGTATAAATATGTGTGTGTGTGTGTGTGTGTGTGTGTGTGTGTATAGTATTTAACATATACTTTAGCATATTTAACATGTATGGGACTACCTGCCATCTAGGGGAGGGAGTGGAGGGAAGAAGAGGAAAAGTTGGAATAGAAGTGTTTGTGAGGGTCAATGTTGAAAAATACCCATGCATATGTTTTGTCAATAAAAATCTATAATAAAAAATACTAACAAAAAAACAAAGAATGGATTGAGGTATAACTATAAATTTGTTCTGCTATCAATTGAAGGAAATAACTACCATTTGTCCCCCCAGTTTTTGGCCACACTCAACAACTAATGATAAATTTTTCAATTACTCATTTACCTCTCTTTACATAGGGTGGCTCTGGTACAAGGTATTCAAAATATTACCTTACAATAAGATTACTCTTACAAACCAGCTTCTAGATTAAAGATTTTTACTTATTGTATTATAGACTATTCTGAATGGAAAGAGGAACCCTGAATCACTCTACTTTTCATGATTCTTGTATTTCATTCCCTCAGAATGATTGTTATTTGATTTATGTAGCTGTTGGCATCTGGTTTAATAATTCAGATGATGGTTTTTGAAAGTCACAGAACATTCACTCGTTCCCGAATTATTAGTTGCAAAATGAAAGTTTATTGTTAGATAGAAATCAGTTTGCTAAGGGGCTGACACTTCTATAGTGGCAGAGATCTATTAAGGAAATAGTGTTTTGGCACTGAGAATGTTTCCTCAGAGGGCAGAAGGGTCCTGAAAAAGTACATGAGCCATCTTCAAAGAATAAGTGCAGATACAGCCCTTTTTAAGGAGTCTTGGGGTTTCAGGAGCCAAGGTTCCCAGGCTTAGATTCTTATCAGTTTTCAGCCTGGATTTCCTATTGGAATTAACAACACTTCAAAGGGGTGCTTTTTGACCAGAATTTCTAATTGAATCAAAGGCTTTGGAATCTTGGAAAGATAACTTATCTGGAGGAGATATATCTTCCCCAGGAGGTGCTGAGATTTTGAAAGGGATCACAGATCAAAAGAAAAATAGTTTCTTAAAGGGACCACAACTTTAGTAAAGGAAAAAGTTCCCTCCCACTTCAATTCCGCACAGAATGGTAGTAAAAGTGAGTTGCTAAAAAGTGTTTTTTCACAGTGTTTTAAAGATAATCTAAGGTCTGTGCAATAATAATGATGAGGTGCGAGAACTGTAAGAGATCCCCTAACATCACTGGAATCCCCTTGGCTGGTGGCAAGCTTTGTGAAAGAATTCACAAACCCCAATGAATACAGACACAAGATTTGTGGCAAAGAATGGGATCTATTTATACCAAGAAGACAGCTTGCTAGGAAAACAGCCTTCTTGGTGGGCAAGATCCTGTTAGGAATATAAAACTGAGAAGAAAATATCTTCAGCAGCAGGTAAACTCCTGTTAGGACTTCTGCAGAGATTGGGGTTCAGAGTTGTCTTTTGTTAGCCTTCTGAGGCTTGGGGCTTCAATGCAATTCAAAATTGAATGAGATTACTTAACTAGGAGTTTGAGCCATTCCAATCAATAGAGGGTGGTGATTATGCCCCTGGCTAAGATCTCCAATCCAATGAGATTACTTATCATGAATAAGTGTGACCACTCCCAAGAAAATGGAAGAGTTTGAGACTCAGGGACTACTGAAAGAAGAGAACAAGTTGTTCTGCAACAAACTTGTAAGAAATCATTATCTAGTCACAAGTTGAGGATATTGTGAGGCAATAAGTGACCAAATTTTTTTTTCTTTATGCTGCTAGAAGAACTAGTGAAAAAATACTTGGAATAGGACTGGTGTCATTATTTAGAGAATAATCCTAGACTGTAGGGCTTCCTAATTTAAAGATATGGCGGACAGGAGGCTGATACCATCTAAATTTTGGCCACCCGGCCATTACAACTTTCTGCTTTTTCGCCTCTCATGGAGTCTGCCCTGATGCACCAGATCAGAGTTATCTATGTTCCTACACAGGTTCTCACATGGTATGAAACTCCACTGCCTTTGGAGAAATCACTGAGGCTCCTACCCTCTTGATACCAATTGGCTGTGTTGAAAGCAGAGGAGTTGAGAAGGAAAATGAGATAAGCAAGGTTTTTTCTTGGACACAGGGGAACAGGTGCAGAGCTACAAGCAGCAGTGATCCCAAGAGTCCATCAAAGACTAAGATACTTCTCCTGGGTGGAAGGATACAAACACAGGAGCCTATTCCCTTAGACTAAGAAAGAATTTTCAGTGAGCTTTCAGTCAGGGTAACTCCTCATAAATACATTCTGGCATTGTAATGAGCTGAAGTTCGAATTGATGCATTAAGGTCCCAAGCACATGAAGCTAAATAGTAATTGGACCATACTCTATTAATAATAATATTAATTATGCTTGGAGAAAGAATGCCCCCCCACCCACTCTTTGTGCAAGTTCTGATGTATTGTATAAGAAATGATGTAGGGATGATTTTGGTGGGTGGAGAGAGAGGGGCAGAGACAGAGGCAGAGAGACTGCTGGCTGGGTTCATGTTGCGGCCACTCACATTCCTATCACTAACCCCCTTCACCTCCACAAAGAATAAAGATCAAAGCTTATCCCTTACCCTGAATTCTTGACTCTGGCTGATTTTAAAATACGCGGTCATCACATGGCATAGCCAGCACTTCCTCTGTCTTGGATATGGGCCAGAGCCATATCATGTCTGTCTCCACAAGGGTGAGGATCAGCGCAAAGCTTAAACAGTTACTCAAGAAAGACACAATTCACCTGCAGGAGAGTTTTCCCTTCCCAAGATCCTTGAAGATACTATAATGGCACAAACTTGGCTAGAGGGCTGGTGGTCCTTGACTGCAGAGCAGTCTCTCTGATGTTCTCTCTGTTTTTTTTCTTTTTGCTCCTACAGCTGCAATTCTCTATGGGCACAAAGCAAGGGACTCCATGATGCCTCAAAAGGACTTTCAGCCCCACATAGTCCAGAGATGGGGATCTTGCTAGAGAATTTTTTCCTTTACTTATAAAACACATTTATGTATTGGAAAATGTTTTCGTTTCACCCTCAATACCATACTAAAGACTATCAATAAGTACTTGTTCTATTTTATTTTTTAAAAAACATTTTCAATTATCCAGGATTTTTTTCTGTATCATCTCCAATACCCCCCCCACAAAAAAATTCCCTGAAATTCTCATAGTGGACAAATCAAAGATGAGTGTCTTATTTTGCTCATCAGTCCATCAGCTTTCAATAATGATGTGGATACTTTATACATTATCAGTCTTTTGTAATCACTATGGATTGTTGCATTGTTCAGAGGTCTTAAATGTTCTGGAGAAATTTGTTTTTTACAATATTATTGTTAAAGTATAAATTGTTCCTTTTTTTAATTGTTGTAGTACATAAGTCCCTACAAGTTTTTTGATGTTTCTACAAAATCATGTTGTTTCCTTTCCTGCAGCATAATAGTATTCAATATGTATAACATAATTTGTTCAAGTATTCCCTAATGAAAGGGCAACTTCTTCATGTCCCGATCTTTGCCATTACAGAAAGAAATGCTACCTTTTCACTTATAAATAGGTCATCATAATTTTTTTTACTCTTTCAGGAATTGTTTACTCAAAATATATCTATAATTCACTAAAGTTTTGGCTACAAATAGAAACTGCTTTCCAGAATGCTAAAAATAATTAATAAATCTATCAATAATACAATAATATGACTATTACATCATATCTCCATACACATTTCTCTCTTACAGTTAATTATGCCAATCTGGTGAATATTAGATAAAGATTCCGAGTTGTGTTGATTTTTTAAATTACAATGCTCCCATTTGGAACATTTTTTCATATATCTATATTTTGGATTCCTTACCTTGGTAACTTCCTATTTAAATTTTATGTAATTCATCAAATGGAAAAGGGCACTTGTTCTTACAGACATGAAACAATTTCTTCTATATTTGGAAAAGACATTTTAAAAAAGAACTGTAATAAAAACATTAATTGGTAAGCATCTAATACTTTCAAGTCCCTATGTTCAATGGTAAGGATACAATGAAGCAAAAAGACAGAAAACACTTTGGTTTCAGCTTGTGAAGTTTTGAGGAAAGATGCCCACTGGGTGGAGGTCTAAAAGATCAGAAAATATGAAGGGAGGTATTGAGAAAGAGTCCATTCTAGATAGGGGGGATAAAGAGTAGGTTCAAATGTAGAGTAATAGGATGGGGGAATCTTTTGCTACACTAAACTCATTAAACTGAAAAAAGGTTCATCGCTGGTTTCTATTCAGATGAACTATGGTTTCTTTGATCTAGTTATGAGTGACCCACTTCAGTTTCCATCTATTATCACTAGGCCCCCTAGGGACACTTTCTGACCATTGGCATGGTCAGATCAATATGGTTCCATTTCAAATGGACCTGGGTGTGTCTTGTTGCCTCAGGTGATTCAAGAAGTGAGAAATTCTTCAGGAACCTTCAAGAAAAAATGGTCAGAAATTATGTTTGTGTGGCCTTTATAGAAAAGATCATCACTGATCAATCATTAAAAGAAACAGTGTCATGTTTTTGTGTAGAACATATTCGTTTCTGCAGCAAAGATGATTATATTTTATGGAGATACAAATTTACTTCTGAGCCTGATATTTATGACAGAGTCTGATGTTATTATAACAAGGGTATGGATCACCAACAATTACTGAGATATTGAAAAAAAAACCCTGGTTATATCTATTTTGATAATTTCCATGGGGCTCTGATAGTTTCAGATGAGACAAGTAAGATTCCTGGGTTCAAACATCTTCTGCAAACCATTAATCCTGCCAGATAGCCAGAGGACATTTTCCTTAAGAATTTTTAGAACTCAGCTTTTGGATGTCCATATAAACATGGAAAGGAAGAATAAGGGGGTCTGTCCACCAAATGTCTCTGTAGATCCACTACACTTAAGTTATTTAGACAGCACTATGTCAGACCACTGTCTACACTGCTGTGTATGCTGTGGCCTGGGCCCTTCTTGAAATGTTCATGATGATATTAGAAACAATCCAATATAGATGGAGACAACAATCCATTCACTACTGGAAGGTACAATGTCCTCCTACACACACACACATACACACACACACACACACACACATGTCACTGATGCCCAAATCTCTCATTACAGGAACTGCCATAACCAGAAAAGAGATAAGGGATTCATAACTGAGCTCACCTTTTTCTTCAGTGAGTAAACTTGGCACAGCAGACTCAGGATATTATACTGCATTTCTAGTAATTTCAGAATTAGGATTATTACAGAAAACCGATAGGATACAAGAGTGAGAATCCAGATCAACTGAGTCCTGAGAGGTTCTGACAATGAGAATGTCAGGAAAGAGTAGGAGCATCAACCCTATAGGTGCCATTCTTCTACCAGGGGCTGAGGAAGTCAGAACTAGGCATCTCTTTTACCCTGGAAGCCTTAGTTACTCCACTGCAACATAATACAATGGAGAGAGCTCTTGTTCTTGTAAGGAGCCTGAGTTAAAATCTTGCCTCTAAAACTTATTTCCCAGATGCCACTGAAAAGGTTACCTGAATTTCTTAGGTTTCATCTCTAAATAAATAAAGTTGAATGAAATAGCCTCTAAGGTCACTTCCAGTTTTAGATCTAAATTGTTTTTTTTTTCCTTTTTTAAAAAGTAAGGCAATCAGAGTTAAATGACTTGCTTAGTCACATAGCTAGTAAGTATCAAGTGTCTGAGACTAATTTAAACTCAAATATTACAGACTCCAGACCAGTGCTCTAGCCACTGCACTACCTGGTTGATCCTTTCAATGTAAATTTTAACATGGGATGTAAAATCTCAAAGTAAGGATTTACATATTGGCTTTTCAAAAACATAAGCTCCTTCAGAAGAGGGATTTCTCTTATTTTGTGTTAAGTCTCCAGCACTCACATGGTATCTAGCCTACTTGAGAAGTACATAATAGATGCTTTTTGAATGAAAAGTATCTTACATGTTCTTTTAGATTCTTATTTCCTCTCTCTCCAACCCTTCTTTTATGGAGCTGCCAATCAATCAACAAATAGGCATTTAGAGTGGTTCTACTGAGATGAAGATAAGAACACAAAGATGAAAAAAATCCTTTTGAGAACTTAAAGGAAATAGCAAGATAAACATATGTTTGCATATATATATATATACATATGTATATTATGTACATATATATTATATAGACATATAATTGTATATGTATGTATTGTTAAAATATTTTTAAAATAAATATAAAGGGTTTATATTTTACATTATACATATTATTTTATGTGTATGTATAAATCACTATATATACAAAATAATTATAAAAATATATAATACAAAACTATAAATGCCAATCAATCTAAGATCATCAGGGAAGAAAGACAAATATCAGCAAAATAATCTTCTTAAAGAACAGGTGGAAATATGATTAAGGAACTGCACATGTTTAGCCCATAAAATGCAGAGGCCTTGGGGAGGAGAGAGGAAGAAGAGGAAAGGAGAAAAATTTGGAATGCAAAGTTTTGCAAAGGTGAATATTGAAACCTATCTTTGCATGTATTTCATATACTGCATGTACTGAAAAAAAGGCACATATAAGCATGAACCTTTCCTCACCTACTATAATGATATATTTGATTAGGAACCATAAATGGATTCCTATTACTTCTAAGAGAAAATAAAAAATCCTAAGCTTAGAATTAAAAGTCCTGTACTGTGTGATTCCAAGCTAATTTCACACTATAACTCTTTAGTATTTTATATATTTCATACAAAATTGCCCAACTGGATGTGCTCTGACTTAGAATCACATCATCCATCTCCACATTTTTACATGAGCACTTGAGTCTGAGATATACTGCTAACTCACCTCTGGCTTCTAGAATTTCTAGCTTGCCTATAGGTTTAGATTCTGACCTATCACTTAAAAAATCCTCTCTCCCTTCTCTTATCAAAGAAGATAATGATAAAAGGTATGTGGCATAATACATTGCACATAGGGAATGCTATATGAAATTTTTTTCTTTTGCTTCAAATTAGGCAGTAATTTCTTTCTCATGGAATCATGCCATATTTATTTTTTCTAAGTCAATGATATAGCCTCCCAAAAAATGTAAGTTTCTTGAAGACCAATAGTTATTATTTTCATTTTATATCTTAAGGATCCAGTTCAGTATCTCAAAAATAGTGGGGATTTAATAAATGGTAATAGTGACTTGTTGGATTGTATTGGAACCAATCTGATTAACTAAGAGATAGAACTCAGTAGCACACACACACACCCTCATTCTAAGCAAGAACTGCATTCTCCATTTCTGTGCCTTCACTTTCCCTTCTCATCTAGCTTTATCATGCAGATTGAAAAGTTCCTACTTCCAGGTTGAAATTCGGATCAATTTAGCCTGTTGAGAACATTTGCAATCCTGGTTCTGTTATCCAATTTATTAGCAATCCATCCCAATTCTGTGACAATTGAAAAATCTTATTGAATTGTACAATTCCTGCTCATTGCAAGACATTAAGGAAAATATGAAACAGCTTAAAATCTATCAAACAATCCCAAGAGAATTTAGTGGTGAACTTCCAAATAATTTTCTTCACTTATAGCTCCCTTTCTTTCTGAAGAACATACAGTTTAAGAATAGTGCTGGGAACCCGATGGTCTTGGATAAGAAGAGGAACTTGGTGGCACACTTTGATATTCTCAATCATGTGATCTTTGATAATGATACAGAAATCCAGGACCTAGCAGCTTCCAAAAGGCAAAGAAACTTGTATTACAGCCAAGAATAAGCTATCCAATTAAAATGAACATTATCTTTTCAGGGAAGTAGATGGACATTCAGTGATACAAGTGAATTTCACCTATTTCTAATGAAAAGACCAGAACTGAACAAAAAAATTGATCTCCAAACACAGAACTCAAGAGAAGCATAAAAAGGTAAAAAGGAAAGAACTCAAGAACTATATTTTTGTGTGGGTATACTTAGAGAATGCAGGTATAATTTGGTTGTATTATGATAATATGAAAAACAAAATAGAGATAGAAAGAGGATCATACAGGAAAAAAATGGGAAAATGAGTTAAATAAGAGAAATTACATCTCACAAAGAGGCAGAGAAAACTATTATAATTGAGGGAAAGAAGGAAGGGGGATGAGCACTGTGTGAATGTGTAGAACCATTCTAAATGCCTATTTGTTGATTGATTGGCAGATCCATAAAAGAAGGGTTGGAGAGAGAAGAAACAAGATTTGGCTCTGAAAGAATATCAGATACATTTGGTTTCACAGAGAAATTTGTCTCACCTTATAAGGAAATGTGAGGGAAAGAGGGAAAAGAAAGGGAAAGACTATTAGAAGGGAAAACAGATGTATTATGGGAAAGGTGTAAAAAAAGAGGAGGGGCTCTAAAGGAGGAGGACTGTTTGAGGGAAGTAAATGGTCATCAAAAACAAAATAGTGGGGAGAAGAGAAGGGGGGAAGAAAAGAGAAAAGCATAACTTAACAGTAAATAAGTTGGCAGAAAATACAGATATAGTTAGTTTAACTGTGAATGTGAATGAGATGAAGTCTCCCATAAAATGGAAGCAGATAACAGACTGGATTAAAAGCCAGAATCCTATAATATGTTGCTTACAAGAAACACATTTAAAGCATAGTGTTACATACAGAGTGAAGGTTAAAGCCTGGAGCAGAATCTATTATGCATCAGGTGATTAAAACAAAAAAAAAAAAAAAAACAGGTAGCAATCTTGATCTCAGATCAAGTAAAAGCAAACATAGATCTAATTAAGAGAAATAGGGAAGGAAACTATATCTTAGTAAAGGCTACCATAGATAATGAAGCAATATCAATACTAAACACATATGCACCAAGTTGTATAGCATCCTAGAGTAGAAGTTAATAGAGTTGCAAGAAGAAATAGAAAGGAAAACTATAACAGTGGGAGATCTCAACCTTGCTCTCTAAGAACTAGATAAATCCTACAACAAATAAGAAACAAATAAGAAAGAAGTTAAAGAAGTAAATAAGAATATTCAAAAAGTTAGGTATGATAGATCTTTGGAGAAAATTGAATGGAGACAGAAAGAAATATACTTTCTTCTTGGCAATTCATGGAACCTATACAAAAACTGACCATGTATTAGGACATAAGACCTCAAAATTAAATGCAGAAAGACAGAAATAGTAAATGAATTTTATTTCAGATCATGATGCAATAAAAATTACTTTCAATAAAAGGCCAGGGAAAATAGACCCAAAAGTAATTAGAAACAAAATGATCTCATCCTAAAGAATGAATGGGTGAAACAGCAAAAAATGGACACAATTAATAATTTCATCCAAGAGAATGAAAATAATGAGACAATATACCAAAACTTGTGGGATGCAGCCAAAACAGTTATTAAGGGACATTTTATATCTCTAAATGCTTACTTGCATAAAATAAAGACTAAGAAAATCAATGAATTGGTCTGACAAGTAAAATAGCTAGAAAAAGAACAAATTTTTAAAAACCCAAATACCAAACTTGAAATTCTAAAAATAAAAGGAGAGATCAATAAAATTGAAAGTAAAAAAAAAAACTATTGAATTAATAAATAAAACTATGAGTTGGTTTTGTGGAAAAAACCATAAAATAGATAAACCTTTAGCTAATTTGATTAGAAAAAGGAAAGAGAAAAATAAAATTGTTAGTCTCAAAAATAAAAGGGTGAACTTTCCACCAATAAAGAGGAAATTAGAACAATAATTAGGAGTTACTTTGCCTATCTTTATGCCAATAAATTTGATAACCTAAGTGAAATGGAGGAATATCTACAAAAATGTGGATTTCCCGATTAACAGAAGAAATAAATTACTTAAATAGTCCCATTTTAGAAAAAGAAATAAAACAAGCTATTAATCAACTACCTAAGAAAAAATCTCCAGGACCACATTACATGTGAATTCTACCAAACATTTAAAGAACAATTAACTCCAATACTATATAAACTATTTGAAAAAATAGGGAATGAAGGACTCCTACCAATTTTTTTTATGACACAGACATGGTACTGATATCTAAACCAAGTAGGACAAAAACAAAGAAAGAAAATTATAGATTAATATCCCTAATGAATATTGATGCAAAAAAATAAAATATTAGCAAAGAGATTACAGAAAATCATTCCCAGGATAATACACCATGACCAAGTAGAATTTATACCAGGAATGCAGGGCTGGTTCAATATTAGGGAAACTATTAGCATAATTGACTATATCAATAATCAAACTAATAAAAACCATATGATGGTCTCAATAGATGCAGAAAAAGCATTTGATAAAATCCAACATCCATTCCTATTTAAAAATACTAGGGAGTATAGGAATAAATGGATTTTTCCTTAAAACAGTCAGTAGCATCTATTTAAAACCATTAGCAAGCATCATATGTAATGAGGATAAACTGGAACCATTCCCAACAAGATCCCAACAAGGTTGAAATGGGTTAATGAACTAGACATAAAGAATTATATTATAAACAAATTATAAGAACATAGGATAGTTTATCTCTCAGATCTGTGGAGGAGGAAGGAATTTGTGACCAAAGAAATAGAAATAATTATTGATCCCAACAAGAAACAAGGTTTCACCATTACTATTCAACCATTTCACCATTACTATTCAATATTGTATTAGAAATGTTAGCTTTGAGTGAAATGAGCAGAACCAGGAGATCATTATACACTTCGACAAGATATTGTATGAGGACATATTTTGATGGAAGTGGATTTCTTTGACAAAGAGAGCTAACTAAGTTTCAATTGATAAATGATGGACATAAGCAGCTACACCCAAAGAACAAACACTGGGAAACAAATGTGAATTATCTGCATTTTAGTTTTTCTTCCCGGGTTATTTATACCTTCTGAATCCAATTCTCCCTATGCAACAAGAGAACTGTTCGGTTCTGCAAACATATATTGTATCTAGGATATACTGCAACATATCCAACATATAAAGGACTGCTTGCCATCTAGGGGAGGGGGTGGAGGGAGGGAGGGGGGAAAAAAATCGGAAAAGAAACGAGTGCAAGGAATAATGTTGTCATTATAAAGTAATCATTAAATAAAAATAAAAATAAGAAATGTTAGCTTTGGCAATAAGAGAACAAAAGAGATTAAAGGAATTAGAGTGGATAATGCGGAAACCAAATTAGCATTCTTTGCAGATGATATGACGGCATACTTAGAGAACCCCAGAGAATCAACTAAAAAGCTATTAGAAATAATCCACAACTTTAGCAAAGTTGCAAGATAAATCATCAACATTTTTACACATCAGTAACAAAATCCAACAGCAAGAGATACAAAGAGAAATTTCATTTAAAATAACTGTCGATAGTATAAAATATTTGGGAAGCTATCGTCCAAGGGAAATTCAGGAACTGTATAAGCAAAACTATAAAACACTTTCCACACAAATAAAGTCAGATCTAAACAATTGGAAAAATATTAAGTGCTCTTGGATAGGTTGAGCAAATATAATAAAGATGACAATACTACCTAAACTAATCTATTTATTTAGTGCTGTACCAATCAAACTCCCAAAAAACTATTTTACTGACCTAGGAACAAAATTCATCTGGAAGAACAAAAGGTCAAGACTTTCAAGGGAACTAATAAAAAAAAATCAAATGAAGGTAGCCTAGCTGTACCAGATCTAAAACTTTATTATAAAGTAGTGGTCATCAAAACCATTTGGTATTGGCTAAGAAGTAGACTAATTGATCAGTGGAACAGCATAGGTTCACAAGACAAAATAGTCAAAGACTATAGTAATTTAGTGTTTGACAAACCCAAAGATCCCAGCTTTTGGGATAAGAATTCACTGTTTGACAAAAACTGCTAGGAAAATTGGAAACTAGCATTGCAGAAACTAGGTATTGGTCCACATCAACATAAGGTTGAAATGGGTTCATGATCTAGACATAAAGAATGATATTATAAACAAATTATAAGAACATAGGATAGTTTATCTCTCAGATCTGTGGAGGAGGAAGGAATTTGTGACCAAAGAAGAAGTAGAAATAATTATTGATCACAAAATAGATAATTTTGATTATGTTAAGTTAAAAAGTTTTTGCATAAAAACTAATGCAGACAAGATTAGAAGGGTAGGAAAATATTTTTTACATTCAAAAGTTCTGATAAAGGCCTCATTTCTAATATATATATATATGTATATGTATATATATATATATATAATTGACCCAAATTTATAAGAATTCAAGTTATTCTCCAGTTGATAAATGGTCAAAGATATGCACAAACAATTTTCAGATGAAGAAATTGAAACTATTTGTAATAGTATGAAAAGGTGCTCCAAATCAATATTCATCAGAGAATTGCAAATTAAGAAAACTTTGAGTAATCACTGCACATCTCTCATATTGGCTAAGATGACAGGAAAAGATAATGATGAATGTTGGAGGAAATGTGGGAAAGCTGGGACACTGATGCATTGTTGGCAGAACTATGAAAGTACCCAACCATTCTGGAGAACAATTTGGAACTATGCTCAAAAAGTTATCAAACTGTGCATACTCTTTGATCCAGCAGTGTTTCTACTGGACTTATATCCGAAAGAGATTTTAAAGGAGGGAAAGGGACCCACATGTGCAAAAAGGTTTGTGGCAGCCCTGTTTGTAGTGACAAGAAACTGGATACTAAGTGGATGCCCATCAATTGGAGAATGGCTGTATAAATTGTGGTATATGAATCTGTAATATAAATAACCATAGGATGATTTCAGAGAGACATGAACTAATGCTAAGTGAAATGAGCACAACCAGGAAATCATTATACACAGCAACAAGAAGACTACATGATGATCAATTCTGGTGGACATAGTTCTCTTCAACAATGAGATGATTCAAACCAGTCCCTATTGTTCAATGATAGAGAGCCATATATACCCAGAGAGAGGACTGTGGAAACTGAGTGTGGACCACAACATAGTATTTTCACTCTTTTCGTTGATATTTTCTTGCATTTTGTTTTCTTTCTTAGGTTTTATTTTCCTTCTTGACCCAATTTTTCTTGTGCAACAAGATAAATGTATAAATATGTATACATATATTGGATTTAACATATATTTTGATATATTTAATATGTATTAGACTACCTGCCATCTGGGGGGGGGGGAGTTTGAGGGAAAGGAGGGGAAAATTTAGAACAAAGTTTTGCAAGGTTTAATGTTGAGAAATTACCCATGCATATATTTTGTAAATAAAAAGCTTTAATAAAAAAAATTCTTCCAAAAATAATATTTAGGTTTTAGCTTCATTTTGTGATCTTGCACATGAATGATCTCAATTAATTTTTGTAAGTATTGACCAATTTGATTTTTCTGTTCCATAAACTCAAAAATCTTTTCCAGCAGGGCAATTAAGATTTTGTTTCTGCAGTGCTCAGCTTGTTTTATAATAAAACTATTACAATTATACATGGCACCTGGGAAAAGAAGCAGAATTTTATACAAACAAACTTTTGCTAAGGCAATATTTCTGGTTTTTAGAATGCTGTCTAAATTTGCTATATTTTTTTCCAAGGAGCAAGAATTTTTTAATGTAATGATTGAAGTCACCACATACAATGATCTGAGAGCCAAAAAAATATAAAATATCTTACTGCTTTCATTTCTGGCCATATACATCTTAGTTTTTTATTTACTCTGCATTTAATTTAAATGTAAATAATGAGACCTCCTAGCCATGCTTCTTTTCCAATCTGAAACCAATCAATTGTTTCTGGTTTAGTTTTTTTTTTTCTTTTTCTACTTGCCCCACATCCATGTTTCTTGGGAGACAAGTCAAATGATCTAGTACTTCCATCTCTTTGAGGATTTTTTGTTAATCAAATGATCAATGAGAAGTAAATGAAGCAGATATAGATGGTTTTTTGAAACTCCACAATCCAACAAACATTGGAAATTTAATTTCTAATTCCTCTGCTTCTTTGAAAACCGGTCTACTCCTCTGGTAATTTTTGGTGTGATTACTATTGAAACCTTGCTCAAAAAATCATAAAGAGAACTTTGCTGACCTGTGACATGATGACAGTTTACCAATGATTTATACATTCTTTGGGATTTCTTTTCTATAGGAACAATATATAAACTGATCTTTCCAATCTTGTGGCCACTGTTGTGTTTTTCAAACTGAATCATATTATGTACAGCAATTTAATTACAACATCTTTCAGTTGTTGATAGCTCAGCTAGAATTCCATCACTTTTATTAGCCTTATCATTTGCAATGCTTCCTGAGCCCACTTGATTTCATTCTTTAGGACATCTGGTTCTTGAGAGTAACCACGGCATTATGGTTATTGGTGGCCCTAAGATCTTACTTATACAGTTCTCTTATGTCTTCTTCCCCAGTCTTCAGATTGTGTTCTGCTTCTATTAAATCCCTAACATTTTGTCTTTTCTTACCTTCATATTTGCATGAAAGTTGCCCTTGATAGCTCTAATTTTCTTGAAGAAATCTTTTATCTTTTTCATTTTACTGTTTCTTTCTATTTTTTGCATTGCTTGTTTATGAAAACCTCATCCAGTTTGTTCTGATTCTAATTGCATCTTCTCTTCAGTAACTAGGAAGAAATACATCTCCTAGGGCTTTTAGAATCTGGGGCTCCTTTTGAAAGGAAATTGATCTAAACTTTGTCAGAATAACTGTTATACTCATGTGAAAATAGCATTAGTATGCTCTGCACAATAGTCAGATATTATGTATATTGTAACAAACAAAATAAGCAGGGGTTGTATGTGTGTGTGTGTGTGTGTGTGTGAGTGTGTACATACATACACCTATATGTAGTTTGTGACCTATACCAAGTCATCATTAATACTGCTTCAAGTGCCTTTGGATACTGCCCTGTGTAGCCACCTCAATCTGATGCAGTACAATCTGGGGTCCTGGATTCCAGATGGAAGTCAAGGAGGGCTAATCATCAGCAAGGAAAGACAAGTTATATGGGAAAGGTTTCCACAAACATTCGAGAAAAAAATCTAGAAGGACTAGTGTACTCAGAATGACAATATTATTTTCTTGTAAGAATAAACCATAAAGGAGGCAGCTAGGTGGTACAGTGGATAGAAAACCAGCTCTGAAGTCAGGAGGACCTGAGTTCAAATCCAGACACTCAACACTTCCTAGCTGTATGACCCTGGACAAGTCACTTAAGCCCAATTGCCTCAGGAAAGAAAAAAAGAAGAAAAGGAAAACACAAAAAACAGAGAACTCCAAGGTCTCTCTAATTATAAATCCTTAAAAAGATTATGGTCCAAGTCCAGGAAATGAAGTTAGCAATAAATTGATTTCTTTACTTTGTTATATACAGCTGTTGAATTTCTTGCTGCTGTTGTTGTTACTAAGAATAGTACCTCATATTCAATAAGTACCCATTGAATATTATTCATATAAGAATCTAGCATTTTGAGGTAGCCATCTAGTAGATAAAACAGAGGATTTCACCCCCTGAAACACAGAGCCTACCGCCATGAAGACTGATATTTTTGAGTTCAAACATCGCCTTAACACTTACTAGCTTTGTAATTCAGGGCAAGATTATTCTCACGGGAAAAGGAGCTAGAAGAAGAAATCCTAAACAACACCAGGATCTGTGCCAAGAAAACCTTGAATGTGGTCACAAAGTCAGACACAACTCAAAATTATTGCAATTTTTATAGTATTTTAAGATTTGCCAAACCCTTTCCATTTATATAAGATAGACACAATTGTGATTCACATTTTACAGATTATGAAATAGAAGTAAATACAAAGTAACTAATTGCCCCAGCCATAGAACTGTCTGAAGCAGAATTCATATTCATATCTTCCAAGTCCTATGTTCTAGCCACAGGCACTAAATTCTGTTTCCAATGAAATCAGTTGGATAAATGGACAAATATTATTGACTTTGCAATAGGCTATGTTTTCTGAGGATGAAATATTAAGACTGTCTCTGTTCTTTTCAGACACAGATCAGTGTGTGAAATGCCCTGATGATCAGTATCCCAATCAGGAGAGGAATAAGTGCTTCCCAAAGGGGTAACTTTCTAGGCCTATGAAGAGCCCATGGGGATGGCTTTGACTTCCCTAGCTGCTTGCTTGTCTCTTCTCACAGCTCTGGTTCTCTGGGTCTTTGTGAGGCACAAAAACACCCCCATAGTCAGAGCCAATAACAGGGATCTCAGCTACATCCTCCTCATCTCCTTTATCCTCGGCTTCCTCTGCTTTCTGCTCTTCATTGGCCAATCATCTGCAACCAATTGCCTCCTGTAACAAATAACCTTTAGAGTCATGTTCACGGTAATCATCTCCTCTATTTTGGCCAAAACAACCATCGTGGTTCTGGCCTTCAAAGATACCAGACCAGGCAGCAGGAGCAGGAAATGGAGATCCAACTCACCTATTTCTGTTGTTCTCTTTTGCACCTTGATTCAGGTTCTGCTCTGTGCAACCTGGCTGCTGCTCTCTCCCCCATTCCCAGAGGCAGACACACACTCTGACCATGAGCACATCATCCTGGGGTGCAATGAGGGCTCCCTCAATGCCCTCTACTTTGTCCTGAGCTACATGGAAGTCTTGCCTCTGGTGAGCTTTGCTGTGGCCTTTTTTGTCAGAAATCTTCCTGACATGTTCAACAAAGCCATGTTCATCACCTTCAGCATTCTGGTGTTCTGCAGTGTCTAGGTCTCCTTTCTCCCCATGTACCAGAGCACCAAGGGGAAGATGATGGTGGCCGTGAAGATCTTCTGCATCTTAAGCTCCAGTACTGGCTTGCTAGCCTGCATCTTCATCCCCAAATGCTATGTGATCCTTCTGCCGCCCCACAGAAACACCAGGAAAACTATAAAGGGAATGGACCATACTAGACTCCTCTATCCTCCCCTATCTCTCAGTCAGAAAATTGCAAGGATTGTTTTTTCGCATGATATTATCCATCCATTTCATCCTCTGCAATCCTTTTCGATTTACTCTTTCTCAATATCAGGGTTTTTCCCAATGAGTCTCTAAGTCTGTGGCTCAAGTATTTAGACTTCATCTTCATTATTTGATCTCCCAAATGAATATCCAGAATTATTTTTGTAAACATTAACCAATTTAATCTTTTTGCTATTCTATGAACTCTCAAAAACTTTCTCCAATAGCACAATCAAAGATGTCATTTCTATAGTGCTCAGCTTTCTTTATAGTCCAACTCTGACAATCATATATTGCAACTGGGAAAAACACAATTTTACCTAGACAGACTTTTGCTGTCAAGGCAATGTCTCTGCCTTTTAGTATGCTGTCTAAATTTGCAATATTTTCCCTTCCAAGGAACAAGCATCTTTTAATGTCTTAATTAGAGTCAACATCTACAGTGATGTTTGAGCCAAAAAATATAAAACATCTCACTGATTCCATGTTTTATTCCCCTATTTATAAGGAACTGATGGGTTTAGTCACCAAAGATCTCAGTTTTTTAATTATTTTTTTTTAATTCAAGATAGCTTTCTCACTCTAAACAAGAGGCTTCTTAATTTTTCTTCTCTTTCTGTCATCAGAAGGGAATTGTCTCCATATATGTGAATGTTGATTTTTCTCCAAGAAAACTTAATTCCAGCTTTTGTTTCCTTCAATCAGGCATTTCTCATGATATAATTTAAATAAATGAGAGGATAGAATACAATCAGGACATAATTCCTTTCTGATCTGAAACCAAGCAGTGGTTGCCTATTCAGTTCTATCTTATTCTTTGTCCAACATCCATATTTCTTGGGAGGCAAGTAAAATGACCTGGTTTTCCCATCTCTTTAAGGACATGAAACATTTGCTGTGAATCCCACGGTCCAATGTGTGGTAAAAGAAGCAGACACAGATGGTTTTTCTGGAATTCCCTTCCATTCTCTACAATCAAACAAATGTCAGCAGTTCCTCTGCCTCTTTGAAAACCAGCCTGTTCTGACATTTCTTGGTGCACTTGCTACCGAAATCTTGCTCAACAAATCTTAAATATAAGCTGGCTGACGTGAAATGAGGGCAGTTGCTCAGTGATTTGAACATTCCTTGGGACTGTGCATCTTTAAAGCTACTATGTAAACAGATCTTTCTAATCCCAGAGTCACTGTTATGTTTTTCAAATTGGCTGGCATATTGTGTGAAACATTTTAATAACAACATATTTCAACGTTTTAACTAGCTCAGCTAGAATTCCATTACTTGCACTAGCCTTATTCACCTTGATTCCTAAGACACATTTTATTCATTCTCCATTCACACTCTTGAGAGTAACCACGGCATTGTGGTTATGGATGATGTTATTCCTTACTGTTATAGTTCTGTTATGTTTCTTTCCCAACTCTTCAGATTGTGTTCTGCTTCTATTAAGTCCCTAATGCTTTATCTTTTATCATGTCCATATTTGCATAAAAATTTCCCTTGATAGCACTACACTTCTGGAAGGAATCCTTTATCTTTCCCATTTTAATGTTTCCTTTTATTTATATTTCTTTGTATTGCATTCATTAACCACTATATCAGAGGACTTTTAAAGGTCTGTGCTACCTGAATCCTGAGTGAAAGATAAAAGATATATGACAAAATAAAAAATGCATTTTGGTGTTGCCCAAGAAATATAAAGGTAGATAAATGGACAATATAAAATTTATAGCATCAAATAAACGTCATTACTTTCTATTTGACATGTGGAAAGACTTTGGATTTGGGGATAAGAATTCTTTATTTGGAAAAAACCAATGTTGGGAAAATAGGAAAGCCATTTGGCAAAAACTGGGCATGCACCAATTTTACGGCATTTAGGAATATAAATCAGAATGAACACATGACTTAGATATAAAGAGACATTTTACAAGAAAATTAGAACACAGAACATATTGCTTACAATTTTTGAATAGAGAACAAATTATGAATAAATAAAAGACAATAAGATTGTGTATAAAATAAATTATTTTGATTACATTAAAATTTTAAAATTGTGTGCAAATTTTTGCATATTGTATTTTTCTTCAATTTTCATACAAATAAAACAAATGTAGCCAAGATAAGAAGAAAAACAGAAAATTGAGGGAAATTTTTATAGACAGTTTCTCAGATAAAGGCCTTATATGAAAAAATATATCAAGAACATTGCCCGTAAGACATAAGAATCCCTAAGACTTATTCTCCAGTTGATAAATCAAAGATAATGAATAGTCAATTTTCCAATGAAGAAATCAAAACAACTTATAGTCAAATAAAAGTGCTCTCAATCATTATAGATTAGAGAGATGCAAATTCAAACAATCAAATTTAGATTGGCTAAAATGATGGGAAGGGAAAGTGACAAGTGTTGGAAGGGTTGTGAAAAAGTTGGGACATTCATTGTTGAAGGAATTGGGAACTGATCCAACCTGGAACCTGCAACCCAGAATTATATCCAATTAGTTATTAAACTACTTGTACCCTTTGATTTAGCAATACTACCAGGTCTATTTCCTAAGATGATTAAGAAATAAAGAAAAAATTCTATATGTGTTAAAATATTTATAAGCTGTTCTGTGATGGCAAAAAATTGGAAATTGCAGAGGTGTTGATCCATTGGGGAGTCACTGAAGAAATTGTGCTATGTGACTGTGATGAAATACTAATGTATTATGCGATATTATGTGGTAATTAATATCAGGAAAGCATAGAAAGATTTGCATAAAATAACAAAAGAGCAAAATGAGCAGAATCAAAAGAATACTGCATCAAGTAACAGAAATAATGTTTTAAGGATGACTGACCAAATAAGTTATCTTGAGTATTACAAATACCTAAATTAACCATCATGGACATATGAAGAAAAATACTCTCTACATTCACAGTTTGTTGGTTGTTGTTCTTTGTTCTCAAAGAGGATCAAAATGGCATCACTGTGTTAGAGTTAAGTCACAGAATGTTGAACTATGACTAATCAAAGCAATGAGTTTGAGATGCTCTACCACAAGTCAGGCACAAAGACTCCATGTGGACATTTAGGGTGGATTCTCAAATTTCACATCTTGCATTTATTGAGCCATTTCAATTCTGCTTTACTCACAGAGGATAGCACATTCTCTGATGTCAGAATGCCATGGTGGGTGGTTCTATGTCAGTGTCTCCCATGTTTTGCAATCATTTCTAAAGTTGTTGAGACACCTTGAAAGTTTCCTTGTATTGCTCCACTTTCTTCCAATGGTAACACTTCCAAATAACATCCTATCCAGAAAGTGTGTAATAAATCCAGGAGGACAGAATATTAGAAGCTGTTACTTCTGACAATGTTTCTTCTCTTATTAGATTTTCAAAAGCAACCATCTCTGGGATAGGTTTACCTAGGATGCAAAAAACAAGAACAAGGCCAGGTGTCCTCTCTAGTGAGAGAAACAGCTCAGTGAGAACATTGGAGACCTTCTAATTCTGCCTCTTTTACCTACTTCCCATTTCCTATTGTATTTCTCTATGAAGCAATTTAGCATGAAGTGCACAGGGTCTGAAGGTCTGATTACAAATTTTACCTTCTGATACATGTTGGCCATGTGATCTTATCTAAGTGTATTCTTCTCTCAGTATCCCAGGGAGCTCTATAATGTTTGCTCTATTATGAACAGCTGTCAGGCAAGGCCAGCTGCAAAGATATGAAAAATGGAATCAGAGTAACAAGAAGCTGTCCAGTTTGCTCAACTTTGCTCAACTTCCCCCCCAAAAAAACCCTCTAATCTGATTTAGAAAAGACACCATAGAAAATCTAATGGGGAAAATATAAGAAAAATTCACAGGCAATCACTTTTCCCACTCAGATCAACATATGGAGACAAACGTCAAAGCCAAGTGTCCTCCATATGAAGCAGAGAGAGAAACAGGAAGAAAAAAGTAAAGATGAAATGATTTACATTTCTACAACATTTCTTTTGCATATTGGGATTATTCCATAATAGTCCAGTAACTTAATTTGGGTAACATCATTTTCTTTTTAAAGACAAAAAAATTAAAACACAGAAGCAAGAAAGAATATGTCCATGTTTCTAGAGTTGGTTGGTTGTTGTCCTTCATATGTGAAGAGGACTAAAATGATAATGTTATGCAAGAGTCAAATTATGATGTGTCTGACTGTGGCTGATCAGACAATATGAGCTCAGAAGGCTCTACCCCAGATCAGACACAGATAGTCCCCATGAACACTTGGTATGGCTTCTCTAATTTTGCATATCTCACATCTCTTTTGGGCTAATTCAATTCTGTTTTGATCATAGAGTAAAGCATCTTCTCTGATGAAGATCCTCCATGCTGGGCGGTCCTGTGCTAAAGTTGCCCACATCACAAATTTATTCTAAAGTTCTTAAGAAAGACCTTGAGAGTATCCTTGTATAGCTTTTTTCTGACCACCTTCTGAGCACTTGCCTTGTGTGAGTTCTCCATAAAATAATCTTCTTGGTAAGCGTACATTTGGTACTCAAACAATGTGACCAGCCTAATGGAATTGAGCTCTCTGCTGCAGAATTGGAATGCTGGGAAATTTAGCTCAAGAAAGGACTTCAGTGTCTGGTATCTTTTCCTGCAGGAAAAGATACCAGACACTGAAGTCCTTTCTTCACACAATCTTTCCAAGACAATTCAAATAAAAGCAATTCAGTTTACTGGCAGAGGCACATTTCTCATGTATATACAACAGTAAGGTCAGCACAACGGCTCTATATACCTTCATTTTGGTAGCCAGTCTAATACCTCTTCTCTCCCACACTTTTCTTTGGAGCCTTCCAAACACTTAGGTAGCTCTTGGCAATTGGCAATACATGTCTCAAGCTTATTATCAATGTGGACATCCTTGGAAAATATACTGCCAAGGGAAGAGAAGTCATCCACAACAGTCAAACTTCCCCATTTATTGTAACTGATGGTTCCACATATGGATGTAGTGGTGCTGGCTGATGAAGGGCCTATATTTTCTTGGTGTTAATTGTTAGGCCAAAATTAGCACAAGCAGAAGACAACTGGTCCATACTTTGTTGCATCTATGCTTCAGGGACTGCACTGAGTGCACAATCATCTGAAAACACAAAACCAAGCACCAACACTCCTTTCACTTTAGTTTTGGCTCGTAGCCTTTTCAAGTTGAAGAATTTACTATCAGCGTGGTAGCTGGCTTTAATTCTGTGTCTCTCCTCATTGAAGGTGTTTGACAGCATGACTGAAAACATCATACTAAAGGGGCAACTAGTTGATGATGTAGATGGAGCACCAGCCTTGAAGTCAAGAGGACCTGAGTTCAAATCTAGTCTCAGACACTTAATACTTCCTGGCTGTGTGACCCTGGACAAGTTACTTAACCCCAATTGCCTCAGGGGGAAAAAAACCATCATGCTAAAAAGCATGGGAGTGAGCACACAGCTTTGTTTCCATCCACTGGTGACTGAGAAAGTTCGAGAGCAGTGTCCCTTGTCTAGAACCCAGACAAACATGCCACTCATGAAGTTTAGCTACTAAACTGATGAATTTATCTGAGCAACTGATTTTTGACATAATTTTCCATAATCCCTCATGAATGACAGTATGAAATGCCTTAGAAAATTCTCCCAATGTTATATATAGACCTCTGTTCTGCTCCTGTAGTTTCTCTTGGAGTTATCAGGCAGTTAACACCATATTGACTGTTTCTCAGCCCCTTCTGTAAACTAGCTCTCAAGTAGATGACACTTTCCAAGGAATAGAGTCAGTCGTCTTTTAAAGAGGATTCTGGCAAGAATCTTGTCAGCAATGATTAAGAGAGAAACCTCCCTGTGATTGTCACAGGGCAATCTATTCTCTTTACCTTTATTAGATGGACAATGGCAAACAATTACCAGCCTTGAACTCCTGGGGCATAATTTCTTCTTGCCATATAATCTGAAAAACTTCAGTCAGCCTTTGTATGGGCAATGGACCTCCCACCTTGTAAATCTCAGCTGGAACAGAATCATACCTGGTGCTTTACTGTAATGGGCTGAGGCTCGAGTTGATGCACTGAGGTCCCAAGCACTTGAGGCTAAAAAGTAATTGGACCATACTCTATTAATATATATGCTTGGAGAAAGAATGGCCCCTGCCCACTCTTTGTGCAAGTCCTTATGTGTTGTATAGGAAATGACGATTTTGGTGGGTGGAGGCAGAGGAGTGGAAAGAGAAGTGGAAAGAGAGACTGCTGGCTGGCTTCTTGACACAGCTGCTCACATTGCTATCGCTAGCTCCCTTCACCTCTGATCCCCTTTTCACCTGCAATCCCCCTTCACCTCTGCTAGCTGGCTTCCTGTCGCAGCTGCCCATATTACTATCACAATCCATCTTCACCTCTACTGAGAATAAAGATTGAAGATTTTTCCTTTAACCTGAATGCCTGACTCCAGCTGATTTTAAATACACGGTCATCACATGCAAAGATGGTTTAACATAAGAAAAACTATCAACATAACTCATTATTTTAATAATAAAAGCAAAATCATATGATTATATCAATAGATGCAGAAAAACTTTTGACAAAGTACAACACATTTCTATTAAAAATATTTCAAGGTGTAAATATAAAATGGATTTTTCCTTCAACTGACCAAAAAAATTTCTCTAAAACCATCTACAACCATTTTTTGTAATAAGAATAAGCTAGAAGCCTCTCAGGAAGATCAGATGTGAAACAAAGATACCCATTATTACCAATATTATTCAATATTGTCTTGGATATTCTAGCTATAAGAAGTGAAGAAGAAATAGAAGTAATCAAAATAGGAATGAGGTAATAAAACTCTCTTTTTGCAGAAAATATGTTGATATACTAGAAAAATCCCTAAGACTTAATTTAAAATGATAAGTTTATAAATTTAGTAAAGTAGAAGAATATAAAGTAAATCCACATAAATTTTCAGCATTCCTAAAGATCAGAAACAAAACTCTGCAAGATTATAATAAGAGGTATCCTATTTAAAATAACTCTAGACAGTATGAAATCTATGTGAATATACCTGCCAAAACAAAACCAAAACTATTTAAGCAAAATTCTAAAAAAAAATTAATATAAATTAAAATCAGATTTAAATAATTAAAGACGTATTAATTGTTCATGCGTAGTCAGAGTCAATACAATTTTTAAAATTACAATTTTGCCTAAATAATTTATGTATTCAATGCCATCCAATTAAATTAGCAAAAAGGTATTTTTTGTATTAGAAAAAATAATAACAAAATTCATTTAAGAGGATAAAAGATTAAGAATATCAAAAGAAATAACAGAAAAAATGTAAAAGGAGATTGACAGTATCAAGTCTTAAACTATAATATAAGATTGTAATTATCAAAACTTTCTGAAACTGGCTACAAAATAGAAAGGTAGATCAATGGAACAGCATAGACATGCAAATTACAGCAGCCTTGTATTTGACAAGCATGAAGACTTAAGATTTTTGAATAAAAATTCATTATTTTGTAAAAAATTGTTGGGAAAACTGGAAAGCAATATGACAAAAACTGAGGCTAGACTAATATCATATATCATTTACCAAGATAAAGTTAAAATGAATAGAGCACTTAGATATAAAGAGAAAATCTACAAGAAAATTAGAATATGAAACATTATTTATCAATCTTATGGATAGATAAACAATTTATGAATAAATAAGAGAAAACAAAGTTTGGTATAAAATGGGTAATTTCAATTACATTAAATAGAAAAGATTTTCTACAGATAAAACAAATATAGTCAAGATCAGAAGGAAAGAAAAGGACAGGGGAAAAAATTTTTAAAACAATTTCTCAGATAAAAGTCTCATATCTCAAATGTATAAAAAAAACTTTGAAAAATCAATAAGAATATGAGTCATTTCCCAATCAGTAAATGGTCAAAGGCTATGAACACGCAGTTTTCCAATGAAGAAATCAACACAATATGAAAAAACATTCTGAAACATTATTGATTAGAGAAATACAAATTATGATAACCTTGAGGTATCACTTTATACTTGTAAAATTGACTAAAGTGATATAAAGGCAAAATGACAAGTGTTGGAGAAGATGTAGAAAAATTGGAACACTAATTGTCAGTGGAATTGTGGACTGATCCAGTCATTGGTATTAAACTGCCTATGTCTTTTGACACAGCAATACCATTATTAGCTCTATTTCCAAAAAGGAAAAGAATCCATATGTTCTAAAATTTTTATAGGAGCTCTCTTTGTTGTTACAAAATTGGAAAGTGGAGGATTGCCTTTCAATTGGGGAATAGCTAGTTGTGGTATATGATTGTGATGGAATACTATTGTGTATAAAATGATCAGTTCAATGGAGACTATGAATCAAAGCATAGTATTTTCATCTTTTTTTTTCTCATTATGGTTACTTGCTTGAGTTTTTTTTTCCTTTCTTGTGTTTTTTCCCTTTTGATCCAATTTTTATTTTTGTGCAGCATGACAAATATGGAAATATGTTTAGACACATTGCATATGTGTAATCTATATCCAATTGCTTGCTGACTTGATGGGGGAAGGGAAAGAGGAGAAGGAGGAAAATTTGGAACACAAGGTTTTGCAAAGGTGAATGTTGAAAACTATCTTTGCATGTATTTGGAAAAATAAAATACTATTTTTAAAAAATTATCTATTTAGAGCAGGACCAGGGGATCATTATATACTTCAGCAATACTACTATATGATGATCAATTCTGATGGACGTGGCTCTTCAACAATGAGATGAACCAAAAACAGCTCCAATAGAGCAGTAATGAATTGAACCAGCTACACCCAGCGAAAGAACTCTGGGAGATGACTATGAACCACTACAGAGAATTCCCAATCCCTCTATTTTTGTCTGCCTGCATTTTTTATTTCCTTCACAGGCTAATTGTACACTATTTCAAAGTCCGATTCTTTTTGTACAGCAAAATAACTGTTTGGACATGTATACTTATATTGTATTTAATTTATACTTTAACACATTTAACATGTATTGGTCAACCTGCCATCTGGGGAAGGGGATGGGGGGAAAGAGGGGAAAAATTGGAACAAAAGGTTTGGCAATTGTCAATGCTGTAAAATTACCCATGCATATAACTTGTAAATAAAAAGCTATAATTTTAAAAAGTATCTATTTAATGATCTTACAAAAACATACAGTATGGAATATGTTTAGAATGATTTTGGAGGGTGTGTGTGTGTTTGTGTGTGTATCCAAAGGTAGGTATCTGTAAGACTGAGGGATGGGGAGTGAAGAAAAAAAGTCTTTTCTTGGTTCTGCTCATTTAGCTTTTTATTATTTCGTTCAAGTCTTTCAGTGTTTTTCTAAGATCATTGAGCTCATCATTTCTTATTGCACAATAGTTCTCCACCACAATCATAAACCACAACATCTGACTTAAAAGAAAACCATATAATTATTTCATTTAGGACAAACATAAATCAATCAAATCCAGATTTACATTACAAAATTGTATCATAAAGAATCTCAGTTTTCCTACCTCAATTACTACTAATGTCTGAGAATGTCTGAGAATATATGCACCCAGGTGAAATGAGCCCTGGAGGAGAGATTCACAGCCTAAAAGGAAGTTAGGGTCAGAAGGAGCATCAATCCTAAAGTCACGAAATTCCAGGAGAAGGAAGTCAGGTCCAACAGCAAAAAAGTAAGGCTGACATCTGAGGTCCTTGCCCTGAGGATATTTGGAGAAAAAGAAAGAAGCAAGAAAGATCTCTTGGAATTGGGAGAACTTCCAGAAAAGACTGGTTCCATCAAATCCCCTGCCACCTCTTCTGCTTCCTCAATGGTTTATATTCTGACATAGGAAAATGATACTTGAAACTCATAAAAATTTTCTCAATAGTAGGACAATTAGGAGTATACATAGACCAAGGTCTATGTGTGAGCTGAACATGATGGATTGATTATCTAAAAAATAAAATGAAGGGAAGGAAGAATGCCCTGGAAGAAGAGGAAAGGGAGAGAATGGGGTAAATTCTCTGAAATAAAAGAAGCTCATGAGAAATTTTATAATGGAAGGAATAGAAGGAGAGGAACCTTATTCTCTAATTCTCTCTCTCTCTCTCTCTCTCTCTCTCTCTCTCTCTCTCTCATTCATACTTATTCATTCATTCTCTCTCTCTCTCATTCATACTTATTCATTCATTCTCTCTCTCTCTCTCTCTTTCTCTCTCTCTTTCTCTCTCTCTTCCTCTCTCTCTTTACCCCCCCCCCAAGGCAATTGGGTTAAGTGACTTGCCCAGGATCACACAGCTAGGACGTGTTAAGTGTCTGAGGATAGATTTGAACTCAGGGCTGGTCCTCTATCCCTTGCACCACCTAACTGTCCCCTGAACCTCATTCTCATTAGAATTGGCTCAAAGGGAATAACATACACACTCAGGTGAGAATAGAAATCTATCTTATCCTACCCATAGGATAAGGATGAGGATAAGAGAAAGAGGAGATAATACAAGGGAAAGTAGATTGAGGGAAGTAAAAATCAGAAGCAAAACACTGGAGAATGGACAGGGTGAAAGTTGAAAAAAGAGAAAGAGAATATAAAATAGAGGAAAATACATAGTACATTATTGTGAAAAAATTTACAGCAAATTTCTCTGATGATGATCTCATTTCTCAAACATATATAAAACTGAGATAATTAAAAAGAGAGAGAGAGAGAGAGAGAGAGAGAGAGAGAGAGAGAGAGAGAGAGATTTCTCAACTGATGGTCAAAGGAAATGAACTGGAAGTTTTCAGACAAAGTAATCAAAACTATCTATAGTCATTGAAAAAATGCTCTAAATCACTATTGATTAGAGAAATGCACATTAGAACAACTGAGCTACTACCACATACCTTTCAGCTTGGTTAATAGGATAGAAAAGAAAAATGACAAACATTGGAGATGATCTGGGAAAATTAAAACCCTAATGCATTATTGGCGAAGTTGTATATTGATTTGACCATTCTATATAAATTTCGAACTAAGTCCTAAGGATATATGTCACATACCCTTTGACCCAGCCATACCACAACTATGCTGTATCCCAGAGAGATAAAAAACAAAAATCTGTACAAAAATATTCATAGCGGCTCTTTTAATGGTGGCAAAGAATTAAAAATTGAGAGGATTGTCCATCAATCGGGGAATGGCTGAATAGTGTGTTGCTTATGATTGTGATGGAGTGCTATTATGCTAGAAGTCGTGATAAGCAGGAAGCTCTCAGAAAAACAAGGACATGTGAAATCAGGCAAAGTGAAATGAGAGGAACTAGGAGAATATGATACACTGTAAGAGCAATAGTGTGTGATCATCTGCTGGGAATCATTTAGCTATTCTCACCAAGACAATTTTGAAGGACTTATGATGAAAAAAGTGATCCATCTTTGCAGAGAACTCCCAGGAAGCTGGAAACTTCACAAATGTTCCCCTCCTGCTAAGATTAATCTAGTACATTTAAGCCTGAAATCATGAGAAAAACATAAGGTCCTGGCACATGGTGAACTTTACCAAAGATTTGAGTCCTTAAAAACTAACAACACGCTTTAGAGAGTTAGATCATAGTAAACAGAAATCAGGATTGGTCACAGATTATTTCATAATAAACAGATTTCATAAACAGATTATTTCATAATAACATGATTTTAAGATCTATAAGCAGCAGGATTTCTCTTAATAAACGGCTCTGTTGAATTATCGACAACCTCATCTTTTTATTTTCAACCGCCACTGGCCCATTTGTGCTGTGCTGGTCACACAATACATCTCCAGAGAAAGAATTGATGTGATGGAACCTGAATGCAGATTTGTAGAGGAAGAATACCCTTTCTTTATTTTCCTTATTGGGGGTAAAGGGAATTTTCTGCGTTTTCTTTCATGAAAAATGTGTTTTGCATGATTACACATGTATAATGTATGTCAAATTGCTTGTCTTCTCAATGGGATTGAAGGGAGAGAGAGAATTTGGAACTCGAAATTTGAGAAAAGGCATGTTCCAATTGTTTTTGCATGTAATTGGGGGGAGGAATAAAATATTAAATAAAAAGAAAGCAGAAAATATAACTCCACTTTCTGCTTATTGGTGGTAGATGGGAGAACCAGGTGAGATAGGGGGGCCTGATACCCTCATGAGGACAAAGGAAATGACTAGGCATCAAAAACAAAAATTGGGGAAAGAACGGACGATTGATCTCCGCGGGGGAGGTCCGGAGTCGCAGAGCCCAGATTAGGAGGCAGGCAGTGGAGCTCCCTGGGGTGAGCAGGTGGTGGGGGTGGAATTTGAGCTCTGGGTGGAGTTTGGTGGCTGGTGAGCTGTCCCGGGATGGGGGGCGGGGCTTCTGGTCTGCGAGGAGGTGGGATATCATTGGAGGCCAGCGTTGTTTCTGGAGCCTGGGAGGGCGGGGCCGGGCTCTTGGGCCTGGGAGGAGCTGCCCAGAAAGGACTTGCTGAGAGTCTGAGGAGGTCACCTTTTTTTCCAAGAAGCCAAACGGCTGTGTACTAGAAGGACCCCCCGAGATCTGAGCGGGATCTTGGCCAGCCCCCTGCTTTTCTTTGGATGCCTTTTTCCCTGGGCCTTACCCTTCCCGACGGACCTCTGGTGAGGAGCCCAGGAGCACACCTCCCTCTCAGACTTGGCCCCCGCTTCTTGTTCAGGCTCCCGAGCAAGTCCCTGATATCTGGGGCGCCAAGCCCTGCATTACCCATAGTTCAGCTAGGACTTTCTCCGAATCGGGGTGGGATGGGGTGAGGGCCATCAATTGATTTCCTCCTCTGGAGATCTGAGACCCCCAAACTACCCCCCTGCCTTCCTTCCCTAGAACCCTGGGAGAGAGCCAGAAGGGAGAGAAGGTGGGAAGCAATCTTCAAGTTCAGTTCTCTTTGTTTCCAAACCTTACGTCACCTGTTGGTGCTTCTTCTGGGTGCTGCTTCTCCCCTGAGGCAGTGCCAGGGACTGGGTGACTCCTTGGGGAACCTCACCTCACCTTCTGAATCCTCATAGGCCAGCCCCCTGCAAAGACAGTGAAGGGAAAGATGTCTCCCCCTCTGGGATCCTTCTCTCTCTGCTCAGCCTGAAGAGGACCAAGACCTGGCCCAGGCAGGCAGCCTGAGGGCATGGCCCCCGGAGCCCACCGGCCCCCCTGGCAGGTGAGTGGGGGCAATGGACCAAGGTCAGGACGGTAGGCATTTACACAGATACAGAGGATTGGCCTGTCTTACCTAATTATCTTTTTTTTTTGGCTTTTTTGGGGGTCAAGTGACTTGCCCAAGATCACACAACTAGGAAGTGTTAAGGGTTGGAGGTCAGATTTGAATTCAGGTCCTCCTGATTTTAGGGCTAGTGCCCTATCCATTGCACCACCTAGCTACCCCTAATTATCATTTCTTTAAATTGAAAAAAAAAGGCACACAAAAAAAGAGATAGTATATGCTAGTAACAACACTGTCCTGCTCTCTTGTTTTAAACTTTCATAATCTCTTTTCCATCTCTAGCAATAACATCCCCCCCCCAAAAAAAAAAAAAACACAACTTAGTGCTTTTGTAGTTTTGATTTTTAAGTTTTTCCTTCCTTATCATGACTGTCCAAGAAACACACTTTCATTCATTAATTGATTATAGATGACATTTCTTTGCTCTCTTTTTGCAATCCTAACACACATTCCCTTCTCCCTTCTGTTTCCTTCTTCAAAACTCCCTGGTAGCAACTGAAGGTCAAGGAAGAGCACTTCCCACATGCTTCCTGTCTGGACAGCTCCCAACCTTGACATCTGCCCCAGCTGTTTTCCTTTGCAATGTTGTGGTCAGAGCATAAAGGGTGCACCCGGTTCCTTTACTCTGCCTCAGTCCAGACGTGTTCCCAGGTCTTTCTGAATCCCTCACATTTGCCATTTCTTAGGTTGTCAGTAAAGCATTTAGAAAGTGGCTGCTCTGTGCCGGGCACCGTTCAAACCTCACTTGGATACAAAGGAAACAAAAATCCTGCCTTCAAGGAGCTTACAGTCTAATTTAGTAGAATACCTAGAAACAACTATGTCCATAAAACCAATAGATTAGAAGGTGAAAGGGGGAGTTTCAGGCCCAAAAAAGCTTCTTTTAGAGGATTGAGATTTGAATCAGGACTCAAAGATAACTTGTGAGAGTTAGGTAAGGAGAGAGAACATTCCCAGCCTAAGACATAGTCAGCAGAAAGTCATAGATTCAGACCTGGAACCTAGTCTATGGAGGAGAGAAGGTGGGAAGAAAAGGGGAGAAAGTAAGATGCAAGCAGACTGAGAGGGGATTGGGTTTTGTTACATGTCACCCTCTATTCCAACTACCTTATAAGTGTTATCTTGTTTGATCCTCTGCAAGAATTTTCATTCAGCTAAGGCAGGATAGGATATCTAACTGGTAGGCACTCTGCCATTCTAGCTGGGACCTATACCATGAAGCGGGTAGGGCGCTGTATCCTTCATTTCCAGTGATTATACACACATGCACACAAACATAATTTCCTCCTGGGCTAATTGACTCAGAGATTACAAAAAGTAGTTTTTTAGAAGATCTAGTAGAGCCCTGAGGGTGGGAAAGAGAGAGAAAAGAAACCTTATTTTAAAAACAAAAAACAACAACAACAACAAAAAAAAGGTTTCTTAAATTGTTTAGTCCCACAGTTTAAACCATCCCAAAAATATATCATTTTTTTCTGTGAGTTAATTAGCATTTGTTAAGCTATTACTGGCTTTCTTCAACTAGATTAAGGAAAAAAGGGTGAATTTCCGGAGTTCTTCTAGGAGTGTACAGTCTAATGAGTAAGACCACAAGAAAAATATGCACAAGCAAGCCACCGGGAGGATAAATAGTCTGTAATTAAAAGAAGGAAGGCACTAGAATCAGAGGGGCTGGAAAGGCTTCGTGTAGAAGGTAAAATATTAGTTGAGTCACAAAGGAAGCCAGGAGGGAGAAGTTTCCAGCCATTTTGGATAACTAGGGAAAATGCAGGGAATCTAGAGATGGAGCATCTTTTTTCTGGAATGACAAGGAAACCAGTAACATGGAATCACCCAGAGTCTTGTAGGAAGTACATTGTAAAAAGGTTATAAAAGCAGGTGATTTCTAGGTCTTAAAGGATTTTACATGCAAGATTTTATATTTAATCCTGAAGGTATTTGGGAGCCACAGCACTTATTGAGTAAGGGCAACACATGTTTGAATCAATAATATAGGGAAATCATTTTGTTAGCCAAATTTAAGATACATTGGAGTGGGGAAATTATTTTCACTTAATAGTATTTTATTCTATCCCAAATATATATATATAGTTTTCAACATTCAATTTTATAAAATTTTGAGTTCCAAATTTTCCTCTCCCCTTCCTTCCTCCCATGACAGCAATCTAATATATAATAATATTTCCACATTAGTCATGTTATAAAAAAAGAATCAGAACAAAATAGAAAAAAATGAGAAAAAAATTTAAGTGAAAATAGCATGCTTCAATCAGCATTCAAACTCCCATAGTTCTCTGTAAGAAACAATTTTCTGAACCCCAAAAAGGGCATAGTGAATGAACAGATGCAGGATGAGTGAAGCAGTTTAAACTTTTTAATATATTCCTGCAGAAGCAGGTGTGAAAATTCCATCTAAGTTCACAGAGTGATACAGAAAGAAGAACAACTCCTATACTATTAGTTTGGTTCTTGCCTTCCCTTAAAGGCTTGGATTGGCCAAGCCCCTGGGGGTTACAATCTTATATATCCCCCCTTTTTGTGTTCCCACTAGATATGTTCCCCTTCCTTGGTCATACATCTCATGTTCAAAGATGATGACTAACCCAGTTTCATTCAGCATGTGTGGTGGCTAGAAGCTTGTGTTCCATCATTGATCCTAGCCAGTTTGAGCCAACTTTAGGCTTGGGCCCCTTTATCAGGAACTTTGTGATTAGACTGTTCCTTAAGACCCTGACTGATCAAGGTCGATGACCTTATATTGTGATTTCTTTTGCAATCATAAGCATCTGAGGAAACAGAATTTGCTGATCTTTTCTCACACTTCCCCCCTTTTTGTTTTAATAGGGATTCTCCTTCCTTACTTTTTCCTTCATACTTTTAATATCATCTCACATTGTTCATCTATATTTTGATCTTCCTCAAAAGTAACTATTCTCATTTAACATTTCTCTTTCAACTAAAAACTTGTAATGTAGAAGGAAAAATTTTAACAAAGAGATTCAATAAACTGGATCCAAACAGGAGGGAAATAAAATAGTTATTATGTTTCACATTCCTTAGCTAGGTATGGCTCTGAATAATTATCCAGTTCTGATCTATCATCCCCTCTTCCCCCCCTTTCTGCCTTGAGGAAATGGAATTCTGGGAGCAAGGACTGATGTCTGTCTTCCACAGAAATCATGGCTACTAGGGATAGCTAGGCGGTACAGTGGATAGAACACCAGCCCTAAAATTAGGAGGACCTAAGTTCAACATTCAACACTTCCTAGCTGTATAACCCTGGACTCAATTGCCTCAGGGGGAAAAAAAATCATGGCTACTTCAAGCTGGAGAAGGGCATAGAGTTGAGTCTAATTTACAAGTCTGGTCTTGCTCAACTGAGTGATTGAATAAGTTACCTGAGGAACAATTTGTTTAAATATAGATTTAAATTTCCAATAGTGATACTTCACTGTTAAACAGGTTTACAATTTTAGCATGTCCCAGTTAATAATGATTATCTCAAATAATTGTAATAGGAAGAGATTCATCACAGAAAATACACATTTACATTGATCCTAAGGCTGATGATTTTTAAAAACTTAACAAGTTTGTAAATTAAAAGGAACATAAAGGGGCTCCAGAGAGAGGGCTGAGTTTGCTACTCTTGCCTGCTCCCTTTTGCTCACCTTTGACATTCCCTTTCTTTGTTCTTTGACACCCCACGTATACACATATTCTGTGCAGAGGAAAAGGGAGGTTTTTTCCCCCCATATCTCTAGATGAGCTGTTTCAAAATGCAAAACTAATCCAGAAGAGGTTTTTCACCTCATCTCCACCTTTCCATACCCAGGATTTACAGTTTTAACTTGTTTTAAACATTTTCCACAAACTTCTAAGTACAAGCCCAAATCTACAATTTCAGAAAGAACCCATAACTTATCACTTTGTATTTACTGACTTTCATAGACACAACTAGTAAGATTTTTTTTCCCCAAGACTTTTGCAGTTCTGAAAGTTCTTAGAGGAGAGCTTGGGCTTCTAAACCTCAAATGAGTTTCCCTCTTGAGTTAGGGAAGAAACAAGACAATTCTTAAAATTCAGATAGAATTCTTAAAATTCAAATAGAACACAAAAATATCTAGAAATAACACACACATCACTTTAAAAAGTTATCTTAAAATCAATGATATTTCACTTTTAGTTTGTGAGATTCCCTAAACTCTAACCAGATGTTTCAGTCAAACTCAGTCACCTTTCCGTGTTTTTCCAATTCACACAAACCTTTTCTCTTTTGTGCCCTAGGAAATGGTTAAGTGCCAGTTTTTGCTTCAAGATGCAGGCCTTCACCTTGAATTTGTTTCCCTGGCAAAGTTTCACAGGCCTACATGATTTCACTTATCAAGTCTGATAATGCAGCTACTAGCTGCTCACTGGCTAGAGTTTTGAAAGCAACAGCGTGCTGCTTTTCTGTTTTCCCAAGAAGTTCCAGTCTCTTAATTCCTTTCAGGCAATGCTCTTTTCATCCCTACATGCCCACACTCTCTCACTTACCCTTTCATATACAAATCTCCCTATAGACCCTGAACAAAGCCCATCTAAAACTGCCTGTCCCATTTCCCTCCCACTCTGATATGACATTTCTCCTTGCTTTTAGGATCTTCACTGAATATATTTTCTCTTTTTTTAACTTATTTTTTTTCTTTTTTAAATTTATCTATTTCTAATTCACTTTACTTTCTGAATCGTGTTGGAAGAGAAAAATCAGAGTTGAAAGAAAAAACCATGGGAGAGAAAAAAAATAGAAAAAAGAAATGAACATAGCATGTGTTGATTTACACTGAATATATTTTCTTTATCTCATTCACCCATTCTTGCTGTAAGGAGTGAGGGGGTAGGACTTAGAGAGAGAAACCTTTTTTTTTCTCTTTCAAAATCTTCAATCTTATCAATTGCTTTTCCAACCAATCTCTCTTGTCATTTGCTTTTAAAACCTATGAGAAAAGATTAACAAATTCTGTTTCCACAGATGGGGCTTAGGCTTGCAAAAGAAACCATAAGATAAGAAAGTCACCATCAATCATCAGGGCCTTAAATTAAAAAAAAAAAAAAAAACAGTTTAACTAACCACTAAAAGTCCTGATAAAGGGGCCCAAGCTGGCAAAAACCGGCTGAGTGAGAGATTTTGAGCAAGTAGTGCACTAGGTCTTGGAGCTCAGCCCTCTCCTCCAAGGGAAGTTGTGTGCTATAATTTGTTTTTGCAGAGATACTATTACTTAGGGCATGTTGGTTAATGTATATGAGGTTCATTAAGGGTTCCTGCTTGCAAAAAGTGAGAAGGTAGAGGAATAAAGCTGATAAGACTGATAATCCCTTTTCAGGATTAAACCCACTAGGAGGTACTCCATCTCTTCCTCATAATGTCTTCCCTTTAATGGTATCTTTGTCCTGTCTAACTTTGATTAATCTGCTAAACTCTCTAACCTGCCAGTCAATGGCATATTTCTTTAATGGATTCTCCCAAATTTCTTTCCATAAAAAATGGTAGAATTTGTTGTTGTTGTTGCTTAATTGCTTTCTTTTTCTTCCTTTCCTTCCCTCTCTTTTTGATCTGATTTTTCTTGTGCAGTGTGGTAAATGTGGAAATATGTTTAGAAGAATTGCACATGTTTAATCTATATTGGATTACTTGCCATCTGGAGGAGGGAATGGGAAAAGGGAGGGTGAAAAATTTGCTTTTGCAAGGTAAATGTTAAAAACTGTCTTTGCCTGTATTTTGAAAATAAAAAGCTATTATTAAAAAAAAAAAAGATAAATGGTGGGAGAACAACATTCTGTTTCCACAGATGTTGATCCTACATTGTTTATAAAGATAAGGAATTGGTAGGGAAGTCAAATTGGTGATCTGTACTATCTTGGTCTGCAGTAGTGCTTGTAATCACAAAATTATTTACTCAAACACAAAGTCAGGTTGAAGGAAAGGGTGAAGTATCCTGTTAAGATATCTTTGTGAGTCAGAGAATTAGCTAAACAACAAAGTTCCTGATAAGAGGGCCGCAGGCCTAAATCTGGCTAAAACCAGTGGGGATCAATGACAGGACTCAAGCTTTTTGCAAGCACACATGCTTGATGAACCTCATACACATTAACCAACATGCCCTAAGAAATAGAGTCTCTGCAAAAGCAAATGATTACACTAATGGAAATGGCAGATAATGAAATGAGAGTGTATCAAATAAGAACCCATTATCCAAACATGTTCTATATGTAGCGAGTTGGAAAAAGAGATAAGTATCAAGGCATTTTCACATTTGGTTAATCTTGCTGCTTCTTTTTTTGTTTGTTTTTAAATAATAGCTTTTTATTTTCAAAATACGTGCAAAGATAGTCTTCAGTAGTCACCCTTGGAAAACCTTGTATTCCAAATTTCTCTCCCTCCTTTCCCCTACTCCCCGTGTGCAATTCTTCGAAACATATTTCCACATTTATCATATTGCACAAGAAAAATCAGACCAAAAAGGGATGAAGAAATAGAAAGGAAAAAAAAGCAATCAAACAGCAACAAAAAAAGACGAAAATACTATCCTTTGATCCACATTCAGTCTCCACAGTCCTCTCTCTGGCTCTCTCCATCACAAGACATTAGAATTGGTTTGAATCATCTCATTGTTGAACAGAGCCAAGTCCATTAGAATTGATCGTCATATAATCTTGTTGTTGCTGTGTATAAGGATCTTCTGGCTTTGCTTACTTCACTCAGCATCAGTTCATGTAAGTTTCTCCAAGCCGCTCTGAAATCATCCTCCTGATCATTTCTTACAGAACAATAGTATTCCATTACCTTCATATAACATAACTTATTCAGCCATTCTCCAACTGTTAGGCTCAGTTTCCAGTTTCTGGCTACTATAAAAAGGGCTGCCACAAACATTTTTGCACATACAGGTCCCTTTCCCTTCTTTAAGATCTCTTTGGGATATAAACCCAGTTGAAACACTGCTGGATCAAAGGGGATGCACAGTTTGATAGCCCTTTGGGCATAGTTCCAAATTGCTCTCCAGAATGGTTGGATCAAAAAGGATTTCAGTCTATGTGTTTTAAATTTTCATGGTTAGGAGTCACTGACATTCAAGGATGTGTCTGTGGACTTCACTCAGGAGGAATGGAGCCTCTTGGACAATTCTCAGAAAAAGCTCTACAAGGAAGTCATGCTGGAAAACTCCCAGAATCTGCTCTCTGTGGGTAAGAACAACTTCTCCTGAGAAATCAATCTGTAATCAAAGGAGTGCCTTACTTCCCTCGTGTATAGGATTTGGGCATTTATCAATTATTAGAAAGACAAAAATGCTAGTCTCTCCTAAGTTCCCCCAGCTGCTTGGTTTTCCCAATATGGGAAAGGTCTTTGCATTTTGTGATAGGAAGCTAGGACTTTCCTTAGTTGCTCCTGAAACTCTTATCTTTCCTAATTTTTGTGGCTTCTTGGTACAAAAAACAAGTGTTATAAAATTTTAGACTTGCTACTGATTCTCTAGCCCCTTCTTAGAGGTGAATTTTGCCTGCAAACTCTCCAAAAAGTGAGCATGCAACTTTTTCTTGAAGATGGGCAATGAAGGGAACTGCCTACACAACAAGGCAATGGCTCCCTCTTTAGGACAAGTCTAATCTTTAAAAATCTTTTTTGTTAACAATATACATTTGTAGCTCTTTACTCAATCCTGCCCTGTCCACGAAGTTTATCTTTGTTTCACTCTTCTCCTAAATTCCAAGGCAATTGATGGGAAAAATAAATTTATGTATACCCATATATAACCTATGTCAAGTTGTTTGTAGTTTTGGGGAGAGAAACAAATAGGAAGAAAGAGAGAAAAATTTGGAACTCAAAATCTTATAAAAATGTTGAAAACTATCTTTGCATGTAATTGAAAAAAATAAAATATTATTAAAAAAGAAAAAATACATTTATATATACCTACTATGTGCCAGGCACTGTGCTAAGCACTTTATAAAGATTATCTTACGGGGCCTCACAATTTGAGTTTGGTGCTGTTATTATTTCCATGTTACAGTTGAGGAAACTAAGGCAAATAGAGATTAAGTTACACAGCCAGCAGCACACAGTTACTAAGTGTCTGAAGCTAGAATTGAACTCAAATCTTCCTGAATCTAGACTCGGGGCTTTCATCCTTGAACTACCAGCTGGCTTTGTTTTCTAGATAATGGAAGCTGTGGAATAGGACCATCTTTCTATGAAAGAGACCAAGACAGAATTTTCTAACTCCAAATTGGCTGCATGATTTCCTACTAATCCCCAAACTTCCAACAATAAATACCATGTCAACCATCCTTGAGGGGTTCTAAGAACCTTTGACACTGGATCTAAATGGCTCTGGATGGGAATGTGAGGCAGGTGACCTTGCACAGTCCTCTCTCAAGTCCAATTCACTTGCATGTCATGGCATCACCTCCCTGATATCTTGGTCCTCTTTGAGAACAAAGGACAGACTACAACCTGTCATTGTTGCTTACACGTCCCCTTAATAAAATCTTACTTTTCTTTCTGTCCTCATCTCTTCATTTTTCCTCACCAAGGGATCCCAGTTCTCAGAGAAGATTTGCTTTCCCATTTTGAAGATAAGAAAACATCGCCGATCTTGGATCAAAAAGTCCCAAGAAATTCCTGTCCAGGTGAGTGAGATGAAATCAAGTATATGAGTGCTGTTATCACAGAAAACACCAGGGTTATAGGGAAAGGTGCTAAAAAGATTTGCGTGCAAGCAAAAAAAAAGGGGGAGGTTCTTTTTAAAGTACTTTTAAACAAGATGAGCCTCAGTTGTCCCATTTTTTTCAAGTCAACAAATATCTATTAAATATCTACTGTGTGCCAGATACAATGTCAAATGTTGTAGCTACAAAGAAAGGTGAGGGACAATCCACTATCTAATGGAGAAGAAAACTGGTAAACAATTATATAGAGATCTGCTATATCCAGGATAAATTAGAGCTAATAAAGAAGAGGAAGGAATGAAGAGAAAAAAACTGGGAAAGGATAAGTTTTTAGGTGTCACTTCAAGGAAGTTGTGCTAAGTTTTCTAGGCATGAGGAGCAGCCAAAGAAAAGGAATGGAAGAAGGTGAAGGATTTTAGCAACCAGTGCATTTTGTACTCAATCCTGGTGGTAGGAAACCACTGGGTCTTGTTGAGTGAGGGATGACCTGGTCAAAAGTGGGCTTTATTTAGGAAAGTGAATTTGATGTTGCATGGAGGATTGAGTAAACTAAAGAGAGAACTGAGGCAGTGAAAGCAACCAGCAATGTCTTGCAATACCACAGGTTTGAGGCTATGTGAATGTGAACCAAGAAAGTAGTGAGAGTAGAAAAGCAGAATCAATTCCGATTTTTCTTCTGCAGCACGATAAATGTGAACATCTGTTTAGAAGAATTGCACATTGAACTTGTAATGAATTACCTGCTATCTAGGGGATGGGGATAAAAGGAAGGGAGGGAGAAAAATTTGGAACACAAGGTTTTGCAATAGTGAGTGTTGAAAACAATCTTTGCATATATTTTGAAAATAAAAAGCCATTATTATTGTTAATTATTAGGAAAGTAGAATCAATAGAGCTTTACAAATGATTGAAAGAGGAGTTATGAGTGTATGACAGATAATGAGAGGTGATTCCTGGATTGTAAGACTTGGGAAGATGGTAACCTGATAGCAATAATCAAGAAAGAAGACAGGAGGACTGACTGAAATATTGGACATGAGAGGAAAAGAATCAAGACACAGCAATGTTCCTAAAATCTAGACAGTAAATACAGAAAAAGGATGTGATTGACAGTATTAAAGGTGACCTATAGGTCAAGAAGGATGAAGATTGAGAAAAGGCCATTGGTCTTAGTCATTTGGAGATGGTTTATAACTTTCCTAAGGACTATTTTAATTGAAAAAGGGAACTGCAGAGGATTTGAAAAACAAGAAAAGGAAAGAAATATGACCATCTTTCTATGAAGGAGACCAAGACAGAATTTTCTAACTCCAAATTGGCCGCATGTTTTCCTACTAATCCCTAAACTTCCAATAATAAACACCATGTCAACATTCTTGCAGAGTCCAGGAAACCAACCTATGCTCCTTGCTTGCACATCCCCTTTCCTAAAGAGGAATAAAGTCTTACTTTTCTCTCCATGTTCCTCTCTTTTTTTCCCTCATGCCAAGGAATCCCAGTTCTTAGAGATTTTGAAGATAACAAAACATCACCAATCTTGGATCAAAAAGCCCCAAGAACTTCCTGTCCAGGTGAGTGAGATGAAATCAAGTATATGAGTGCTGTTATCACAGAAAACACCTGGGTTATAGGGAAAAGTGCTGCATGCAAACAAAACAAAAAAAAAGGTATTCTTTTTTAAATGCTTTTGAGCAAGATGATCCAGGAAAAGTCACTGAACTTCTGAACCTCAGTTTCTCCAACTGTAAAATTAGGAAATTGGACATTATGGCTTTTCACTTCTCATTCTATAAAAAGTCTTTGTTTAGAACTTTGGGATATGGAAATCTTCTGAAAGCATACAAAAAGGGCGGAAGTGATTCCATATTTTCTTCAAGTCAACAAGCATCTATTAAATACCCACTGTGTGTCAGACAGTGAGTTAAGTGCCATAGATCCAAAGAATAGATCCCTATTTTCAGAGAGTCCACAATTTAGATGAAAATAATTAGGGAGAGATATATTGTATCCAGGATAAATTAGGGCTAGTCAAAAGAGGAAGGAATGAGGAGAAAAAACTTAAAAAGGGTTATTTTAGGGGATGGGTTTTTAGGTGCAACTTCAGGGAAGTCAGGGCAAGCTTTCTAGGCATGAGGAGCAGCCAAAGAAGGGGAGAGGAAGAAAATGAAAGGCTTTGTGCTCAATCCTCGTGGTAACAAACCATTGGATCTTGTTAAATAAGGGGTGATGAGGTCAAAAGTGTGCTTTATTTAGGAAAGTGAATTTGATGTTACATGGAGGATTGAGTAAACTAAAGAGAGAACTGAGGCAGTGAGACCAACCAGCAAGGTCTTGCAACACCACAGATTTGAGGATATATAGTGTGAACCAAGAAAGTAGTGAAAGTAGAAAAGCAGAATCAATAGGACTTTTTAAAAGATTAAAAGGGGAGTTGTGAGTGTACAATGAGAGGTGAGTGATTCCTAGATTGTAAGGCTGAGTGTTTAGGAAAGTGATACCCTGATAGCAATAATCAAGGAAAAAGATAGGAGATTGAAATATTGGATAGGGGAGGAAAAGAATCAGGAGACAGTGGTGAGAGAAGGCAACATGTAGAAAAAAAAAAGATGTGACTGACAATATTAAAGATGGCAGACAGGTCAAGAAGGATGGAAAGACCATTGACTTAGCCATTTGGAGATGATTTGTAACTTTTCTGAGGACTATTTTAATTGAAAAAGGGAACTGCAGAGAATTTTAAAAACAAGAAAAGGAAAGATATATGACCATCTTTCTATGAAGGAGACCAAGACAGAATTTTCTAACTCCAAATTGGCCGCATGATTTCCTACTAACTTCCAAACTTCCAATAATAAACACCATGTCAGCATTCTTGTGGAGTCCAGGGAACCATCCTGTGCTCCTTGCTAGCACATCCCCTTTCCCTAAAGAGGAATAAAGTCTTACTTTTCTCTCTATGCTCATCTGTTCTTTTTTCCTCATGCCAAGGAATCCCAGTTCTCAAAGAAGATTTGCTTTCCTATTTTGAAGATAGCAAAACATCACCAGTCTTGGATCAAAAAGCCCCAAGAAATTCCTGTCCAGGTGAGTGAGATAAAAGCAGGTATATGAGAACTGTTATCACAGGAAACACCTGTGTTATAGGGAAAGTGCTAGAAAGATTTGTATTTTTTAAATGATTTTGAATACGATGAACCAAGAATGGGCCATAATAGAATCTTAAGCTTCTGGTGAAAATAGGAAAAAATAAAAATAAAATTGGCAGATATGTTATTATCTTAATCATAAAAACTAAGTTTGTTGAAAATGGTTCAACAAGAAAAATAATGCATTATGGTCAAAAACATGGTAGATGATGGAATAATATCAGTTTTTAATATGTGTGCATCAATGAATGTGAATAGAATGTAAAATAAGTTGAACATAAGAGCAAAAACTAATACATAACAAGTAAAAGTTTAAACCTATTTTTCAGCAAAGCATAAGAAATTTTAAAAAGATGACCAGCTGGTAACGCATCAGAACTGGTCCATATAGAAAAGCAGAAATCTTACTTGAGCACAACACTTTAAAAGAATAATCAATAATGAAAGATTGGAAGTGAAATAAGAATGAGGTCATCTAGTGCTGGGGAAAGAACTGTTTAGTCTCAGGTTTGAGGTATAGTGTCTCCTACAGAGATGTTGTAATGGCTTTAGTTGCCAAGTATAGTGGGAATCCTATCATTATCATGGACGTGTTGTGAGTATCCAATGTTTGTAAAGCTCTTCAAAAATTACATCAACCAATAGACGTGAGTTCATGGTATTTTCAATTGATCAATTCTGCCCATTAAGTTCTAAAATTCTTCTTTTTGACTTGAGATAGACTATGTTGGTTTAGGTTTTTCAATGGAGGAAATCTATTTCTATGCATATGGGTCTATATCTTTATTCCCTTACAATGCAAAGACTAAGTGTGCAATGTATGAGATTACTATGGAAAAATGTTATGAAAGAAACCAAAGTGATGGTCCCTGTAACTTCAATATAAGAAAAATCTGTGACTCAAATATCAAGTTAGAGAAAAATCAAAATAATTACTGTGTTTGATAAAGAAGTAAAGGGATTCAGACAATATTCTGTCCCATTTAAGAAAATGATCTCAGAGAATGACTCTTTTCAGTACAGTGAAGATAGTGAATGTGTTCATGAAAAGATTGGTATTATTCAGTCTTAGCCTCCTCAAGTATAATTATATCAAGGTATTCAATAGGAAATGGCCATTAGTTTGACTTCAGACATCATTAGACATCAGTAAAGTTATACTGGAGAAATGGTTTACAAAGCAAATAAAGGTAAGAAGCCTTTCAGCCATAATTCAAATCTGCAGGAAAACATTATTAAAGTAATCAATGTGGAAAGACTTTCAAAAAGAAATCTAGTCTTCCTCAACATCAGAGAATTCACACTGGAGAGAAATTTTTTGATTGGAATCAATGTGTAAAGGCTTTTGCAGAGAATATCAAACTTTTGATGAGAACTTCTATAGAAAGGTTTCCTGGGAAAAGTTATGGGGATGACCTTGGTATGGTCTAAGTAAAGAGCCTCTTGACTCACTTTCCACATTGTGCTTTTCCTTTTTGAACAGGAAATTTCCCCAGCTGGTTAATCCTGAATCTGACTTTTGATAAGCTATTGACTACATGATTGGCTATCAGATAAGACTCTTGTCTGGAATCAAACAGTGATGAGGGAGTTTGTCCCTCTACTGTGTATATGTCAGGTCAGTCTACGCCCTGGAGGGGAATGAGTCTTGACATTTTTATAACTATGCCCGTTCTTTTCCTTTCATAACAAATTTCTTATAATCAAGCAAAGTGAGCAATAGAAGTTTTATAAGTACAATGTTAAATCTATTGGTTAATGTATTGATACTGTTGCAATATAAAAATTCTTAGGGGCTAGCTAGGTGATTACATGAATGGAATGGTCAGCATGGAACTAGGAAGACTCATTTTCCTGAGTTCAAATCTGATCTCAGACACGTGTGACCCTGGACACGAAGAAACTTAATCCTGTTTTGGATAAAGAAATGGCAAACTACTGTCTACATCTAGCCCAACAGTAAATATATGGTGAGCTCATACAATGAAGCCTAGGAATCCAATAGATATCATTGCTCACACCATTCCTATGTAACCAAAAGGTTCTTTTTTGCCTGCATAGTATGTAATAATGTGAGAAATAATTCCGAAACTTCCAGGAACTTTTTCAAGAAAATTTCAAATGAGGTCTAGAAACATCAGACATGACTAATCAACTACAACATACAATGAAAAAATCTTATTTTTTTTTCTATATTTGTTGTCAAATTAAAATATAAGGACAGTATCCTCCTAAAGGGGGATTAGAAAAAGTATTAAAACATAGATGTAAAAGTTTTCTAGTTAAAATTATAACTTTAAGAAAACAACAGGATTAGACTGTTTTCTCTAAGAACTTGTTTGTTGTTATTTGTCCTTCATTTCTTAAAGAGGGCCATGAAATCAGAGAGGTGATGTCTTGCCATGCGAGTGAATTGGAGTTAAATTTGGGAAGCCTATGCAAGGTCATCTGCTTCACTTTCCCCTCCAGAGCCATCTGGGTCCATTGGCCAGAAATAAATCAGAAGAACTGGAGATGGCCCTGGATGCAATGAGAGACCTTGGTCTTTTTAAAATAAGATCTTCAACAGGTCCCAGCCTTACTGAGGTTGAACCCATTCAATAATTAAGGCTAGGTAGCAACTGAGACCAAGAATCAACTCTTTCACCTAATCCAAAAACAAAAAGAAAAAAAATGTAAATAAATAAATCGGGGAGGGGAAGATCCTGGGTTTCTAATCAAAGCATAAATGATTGCTATTTACATTCAATCTAAGTGGATCAGGACCCAAACAGTGACCAAATGGGTCTTGGCCTGGGACCTACTGGTAGCCAATCAATGAAAATCAGAGTGGTTTTATTTAAGGCTTTGTTCTTAAGAAAGAAATCTAGGCAGTAAACCCCAAGGTATGTACAGACAAAATGATGGCAAGCAAAAGATAGTGGGAATGGTAAATATGAAATAGAGTTGGGAAAGCATAGAAAGGGGTTTTAATAATTAATGGTAGAATTTAATATATTTAATATAATTTAATAATTAATGGAATTTAATAATTAAATGGACATTGAGAGTAAGTAGGATACAAGGAGAGGATGCTACTTAATAGTGATGGTCGTCCTTGAATTGCATCAGCCTTTTATTTCATGATGTTTGTGCCGAGTTTTTTCTTTCTGCTTTCTGCATTGGCTTGCCATTTCCTTCTCCAGATCATTTTACAGATGAATCAAGATAAATGCGGTTAAGAGACTTGCCCAGGATCACACAGCTACTAAATATCTGAGGCTAGATTTGAATTCAGAAAATTGAGTGATGATGTACTTGAAATGAAATAGTCAATTAGCAGAAAATACATTGATGACTCATTATGTGCCTGGTATTATCTGAAGCCCTGGGATACCAAAAAGAGTTAAAGACAATCCAATTCCTAGCTTATCACCTAATGGGAGAGAAAATAAGAATAAAATTACGTTAGCCAAGTTATACACAGGAGAAACTGGAATTCATTAAAAATGGAAAAACTGTAGAATTAAGAGGAATTAGGTAGAGGATGGGATTTTTGTTGTAACCGTGTTAAGTAGAATCTGAAATGATTGAGGGGGAAAAAAGGTTTGAACTTCTGAGCATATTGATTTATTGAACAATGTATACCAATCATATAATAAATAGGGACCAGATCTCCTCAGCTTGGCATTGGATCCCAAATATGGAGGAGACAGATTTTTCTTTTGGTGCATTAAAAACAAAAACAAGACCAATTAATTGAAAGAAAACAGCAGGTTACAAAACAGGACAAAAAATTAGGGAAATCTAATTTTTAATTGGAGGAAAAATAAGTTGGGAAGGGGATGAGTGAGTTTTAAGAGCTGGGAAAAAGAAGCCAGGAGAGTGAACAGGTACAATCCCCCAAAATCACAAAAAGAATTATCCCATTCCTTCTTAAAAAAAGAAAGTGGGATCCCTTTCTGAGCAAAGAAACCACAACTTTTATTAAGAAAAACCGAGGTGTTTTGCATCATTATAGTCTGAGACCCCAACCTACTAGATCAACAGGTATTGATAGTTTGCTTGATTCACTTATGAATTGATGAATTCATTTATGAATCAAGACTAAATTAGGCTAAATTAAATAGGCTAATTATGTAGTAAATAGTCAGGGCCTTTTTACTGAAGTAGACTTTTGGCTCAAGCAGAGCCCTTTTCCATCATAAGCTCAGAGCAGCTCTTTTTTTAATTTTATATCATGTATCATTAAAGCTCATTTTAATATAAAGATGATTGTTATGGTTATACATGTAAAACAAAACTTATAATGATTTAGTCACACTTCTAAGATTAACAAAGGTATTCACCTGAGACTACACTTAGCTTCAGTTACAGAGGACAATAAATCTTATTCTTGTAGCTAATAGGTGCTTAATTTTGCGTGTTACTATCATTTAAGACATTGATTATTGATCTTTCCTGTTACGCCTCCAAGTGTTTGTATTGGATCAAAGAAACGGGGAAATACTAACTCATTTACCAGTGTGGGGGCTACTTTTTTGATAAGAGAGAGATTGCTTCAAATGTATAATTATGAGAAAACTTCTTGTATCAGTCTAAATCCGACTTGAGTTTTTGGACAGCAAAACCTAGGTCTAAGCAACAGTTAGGGGTGGTCCAGCTTCCTAGTCATGCAGAGTTAGATTCAAACAGCACAATAAAGTTTTTTTCCCAGTTCCCATAACTGAATAAAATTTTCTCAAAAAACAGAAATTAGATTGGATCCATAAGTGAATTTAAAGGAAATGAAACTAGATCTAGAATTGAATCACAAGATAGTGTCACTGTAACTCATTCAATCCCAATTTCCTCCAATTTGATTCTTAGGGGGGAGCCAGCCCCCTTCCCCACGAATCACTTATCTCTAAGCCAAATCTATGAGGTTTTCATATAGTCTTAATCAGAATTATCCAAATCAGACTACAGATCAAAACTCTTAGAGCATTCACAATAGATAATTTTGAAGGGAGACTGCTATGTTACCAAGGGTGTTTCAAGGGAAGGATCAAATGTTCAAGGACAGGGAAAAGTGTTTTTGTAGAAAAGATTGTCTGGGTTAGTAAGAGACTCATGGTGTCTTGATTCTTTCCACTGATCCATATTACTCTATTATATCCATATTACTATAATTAATTTATCTTACTAGATAATATAGATTATAATAATATAGATAATAATCTATAATTGCTATAATTGATTGTGAGCAGCCACTTGTATAGGAGGAAGTAAGACTCATGCTGGAGACATGGCACACAGAGTATTTCAGTCCTCCTCACAGAAGAGTTAGATAATCTGGTGAATGAAACAGAGACCTAGCTTCATGACTGTGCAGTTAGGAGCTGAGCTGATTGCCAATTTCAATCAGTTTTTTTGAGGCATAAATTGAGTCCTGAGAATTCTCCCATTTGGGAGACTTGGCTGTATTCAGGACAAAAGAAAGGTATATCTCCTACTTCTGACTTCCTGGAGAAATATCTTGGCAAAAGTTGTGTCCACAGTCTTGGTGACTGGCTGGAGAAGTAGTTCCTACAGATATTACAGGTGATTTCATTCTGCAATTTGTGGATAGGATTTAATATCAATTTCTCTGTGGGGAGAGAAATGAGTGAGTGTCTTAGCTGGAGAGAAAAACCCCTTTCCTTTTTCCTGTTAGGCTCAGTACCCTCTCTCTTGATGAAGCAGAAATGGGTCAGAAGAACTAGATCCTTTCTATTTGATCTTTACATCTAGGCCATGAATGAAGCCCCCAGGGGGCCAGAATAGCAAAGTCAGGTAAGGGAGAAAAAAAGATTTTTTTACCAGAAGGGCCTTTTCCCATTCACACTTCCCCCTCAGGGGGCTTGATATTAGGAGGCAAGCAAACACCTCTCTCAGATATTCTTTGAAGTCCAGAATGAAAGTGAGAATATAACCTCCTGATCTGACCATCGAAGACCAAATCTATAGCAATGTTGTCTAAGGATTCCCCCCCACCTGCTTTTTTTTTTAATGAACCAGGATTTCATTGTTTGGTTTTTTAACCACCTAGACTTAAAAAAATGATGGGAAAAATGTTAATAATGTAGATTACACTTAAAAGTGTATTATGTGTACATTCTTTTTTCAGAAAACTATTTTTTATTTTTTAATTTAAAACAAAAAATGAGAAAAAAAACAAAATAGAAAAAAGACAGAAAAAGAAAAAAAAATTGTCACACGCCCAGCAAAACATCAGGGAGAACTCAAAATATGTAACAATAAATTTCCATTTCAAGAAAGCATATATTGTGTATTCATAACTGTCTATCTTTTCTTTGCTTCCAAGTATATTTTATTTTGTTAGCACTTTTTATTTGACTTTTTCCCCTTCTTCCCTGTGTCTCTCATTTTTAATGTGTTTTTAATAAACTACATATTATAAGGTTCTGGTTTTCAAACATATACTAGCTAAGTAACCCTGGAAAAATTATTTAATGGTGTTTGCCTCAGTTTCTTCATCTCTAAAGTGAGCTAGACAAGGAAATGGCAAAACCATTCTAGTGTTTTTATCTTCAAGAGCTACCACCCTGATAAAGCTACAAGCCAAGACTTAAAGCAGAGGGAGAATTGGCGTTTGATTTTTTTGTTCACAGATGATTGTGTACTCAGTCCAGCCTCTGAGACTGAGATGCAATAGTGTGGATCAAGTCTCTGTTGCTTGTTATATAATTTTGGTCTAAAAACTACCAAGAAAACAGAAGTCCTCCACCAGCCAGCACCATATCATCCTAATGTGGACCATCAATTAAAGAAAATGAAGAAATGCTGTGTTTAAGTTCAAATACTTAGCAGTGTGTTTTCTAAGGATGCACACATAGACAGAAAGTCTAATGCCTGCATTGCCAGAGCCAGCTTAGAATTTGAGAAGGTTTGAAAGAAAGTGTGGGAGGAGAAGTATCGGGCTGCCTATCAAACTGCAGGTCTACAGAGCCATTGAGCTGACTCCATTGTTGTGTGCCTATAAAACCTGGACAGTCTATCAGCACCATGCCAGAAAAACTAAGCAATATATGCAAGTGGATTTACAGTTTTAATACACTATTGTCATTAGACAATGGAAAAATCAATCATATATATATATTTTTAAGTATAAGTGTGTGTATATATATTTTTATATAGTAACTGACAATTCATTTCATTGTTTGGTTTCAGGAATAAAAACAAAAAATAAACTTTCATCTCTCAATAAGAGAACTTGTTAAATTCTCCTACCATTTTTCCATTTTACCCATATATGAATGAGTATTTTTACTGTATTCTCATATAAATCAAAATATAGCTAATGGTGCAGTGGAAAGAATACTGGGCAAGCAGTCAGCAAACCTGAGTTCAAATTCCACCTCAGACACTGACAGGCACTGTGATTCTTGGTAAATCATTTAATCTCTGCCGGCCTCTGTTTCCTCAATTGTAAAAGAAGAAAAATAACACCAACTACCACAATGTTTTGAGATAAAATCTGTAAGGCATTTGTACAGTTATTTATTGTTGTTATTAATTTGTTGTGGAACCAAAGGAGAGATTATGTTTGTCAGCTGTTGAATCAAATATTGCAAACTTTTGTTCAAGAAAAAAGCTAATTGCAAAAGGAATCATATTATGTTATATTCAACATCTAAATTGTGACTAGATTTCTCTCTCTCCTTCCCCCTCTTTCTCTCATTCTCTCTCTTTTTTCTTTCTCCCTCTTGTTTCACTCTGTGTATGTATGTATGTGTCTCTGTCTCTGTTTCTCTCTCTTTCTCTCTGCTTCTGTTTCTTTCTCTCTTTCTTTCTGTGTCTCTCATTCTGTCTCTTCCTATCTCTTGGTGTCTCTCTGTCTCTGTCCTGTTCTCCATCCCTCCCTCCTTTTCTCTCTGTCTCTCTGAATCTTTCTCTGTGTGTATATCTATCTGTCTCTGTCTCTGTCTCTGTCTCTCTGTCTCTGCCTATCTCTCTGCCTCTCTCTGTCCCTGTCCCTTTCTTCCTCCCTCCCTCCTTCTCTCTCTGTCTCTTTCTGTGTGTATATCCATCTGTCTCTATCTCTGGCTCTCTCTCTCTCTCTCTCTTTTTTTTTCTCTGAATTCCATCCCTCCCCCTTTCCAGCTCTGTTATCTTGACATCTCTTTTTACCCTAATTGTATTGTACCCCCATCAACTCTTCCAGCAACAGGTACATCAGTTAAGAGTCATAACAGTGAAACACGAAAATAACGTTGTCATTGGATCACGTCACCCAGAATCTGCAAGGCCTAAAGGCCAAGTCATCGAATTCCAAATAGTTTGTGTTTGTCTCTCTCTCCCACAGGGCCCCCCAGTCCCCAACGGCGCACCCTCGGAAAACACAAGAACATCGGAAAACCTTGGACGCCCTTTACAACAGCACAAAGGCTGGCCTTAGAAAAGAAATTCCAACAGAAACAGTACCTGTCAGCTGCTGAGCGAGTAGAGTTCTGCACCTCTCTGAGCCTCACGGAGAGACGGGTCAAGGTTTGGTTTCAGAATCGAAGAGCCAAAGCCAAGAGACTGCAGGAAGCTGAGGTAGAGAAACTGAAGTTAGCAGCCAAACCCCTTTTACGTTTTCTTGCCCTGCCCTTACCATTGGTGACCCATCTACAAGCTCCACCTGCTCTGTGTGGGACCCCCAGCATCTTTCCTCCAGGTACCATGCAGCCAGTGCCCAGGCTTTTTACGACCCCAGTCAGTTATAACATGTTTTATCTGTCTTAGGGGATACTATTCTGCTAATATAACATCAAAGACTCAGCAAGCGTGGATTCCTTCACAAGCCCTAGGCTTAAACCTGCAATCCAGGTACCTGGGAAGGAGCTAGAAATGTGGGCCACACAGTACAGCTTGCTCTATGATGGGGAAAGAGAACCCCATAGTGCGCAAAAGTTCCGCATGTGAATTGCTTGAGATTGAAACTCAGGCTAGCCAGTATCAGTCTAATCCTATCTAGGAATATGTGCCATTCTATCCAGAGACTGGGGAAAGTGAGGAGGTAAACGCTAAATCCAAGGTTCTAGGTTCCCAGAAGAGGAGTCCCAACTTATTTAGAGGAGTTTATGGAATTATACTTGGGATTTTTTTTTTTTTACCACAGCCTCTGAAGCCATCTAAATATAGAATCAAGGTACCAAGTAAGTTAGTAATCCAGAGTGAACATAGTCAAAACCAGGTAGATAAGAAAGTCTTCCTGACAAATATAAAGGAAAGCTGATCCCTGGTAGCAGCGCATGGAAGTCATCACACTTTTGCTTTTCAGTGTAAATCTGTGAAGGTAAGATGTCTTAGGATTTAGGATTCAGATCTCCACCACTCTCCACAGTAAAGCATCCATAGCACTGACTTTTGTAACTACCAAGTCTTTTGATTTTCTTTTTTTCTTATTTGATTAATATGAGCTGTTTCTGAAGCCAGGAATTACTTGACAGTGCCTTTTATAGATATTTAAAAGAAGTATTTTTTTTAAAATAATGTCTATATCAGAATTAAGGAGCATTTATGAAAAGACAGTGTACATAATTTTGTACAATGGTCTCAAATGAATTATAATAAAAATTTTCTATTTTGTACAAATCAATCAATATAATATTCTGAGTTGAATTTTTTTTAATGCTGTAGATATTCACAGATCCAAAGTGGCAGAGTAAGGCAGGAATTTGCCTGAACTCTCTAGACAACTGTAAAACAATGCCCCAAAATGAATTCCAGAACAGCAGGACCCACAAAAGAAAGGAATGAATTTTCCTGCCCCTCCAAAAAATGATCAGCATAAAAAATCTAACTCACTTGGGTAAAAAGGGAGAACAATCCAGTGCAGATGACATCCAGGCAAGTAAGCCCTGGTACAGGTTAATGATGAGGCTCTATGATCCTGCTTCCCAGTGCAACAGATCAGCAGGAAAGCCTCATCTCCTTGGTGTTGAAAGCTTGGGGCAGTTTTTCCTCCATCCTAGAAGATGAGCCCAATTTTAACATAAACTTTAACATAAACAAAACACAAACTTAGAAAAGAACATTTAAAAAATAATAATTACATGAAAAGCCTCAAAGAAAAATGTAAATTTATCTCAGACCGAAAAAAGAATCGAAAGTTCTTAGAGGGAATTTTTCAAATCAAATAAAAGGGGAAGAAGAAAAATTGAGAAAATTGAGATTGAAAATCATGAAAAAAATCAAAAGTTTGGTAAAGGAAGCACAAAAAATGGGAAAGGATGTATAAAAATTCACTGAAAAAAACAACTCCTTAAAAAAAAATAAAAGCAGCCAAGTAGAAAAAGAAGTATAAAAGTTCACAGAAGAAAATAGTTCCTTAAAAATTAGAATTGAAGAGGGCAGATAGGGGACACAGTGGATAGAGCACCAGCCCTGAAGTTAGGAGGACCTGAGTTCAAATCTGGTCTCAGACACTTAATACTTCCTGGCTGTTTGACCCTGGGCAAGTCACTTGACTCCAATTGCCTCAGCCAAAAAAAAAAAAAAATTGAATGAGTAGAAGCTAATGATGCCATAAGATATTAAGAAACAATCAAGAAAAGAATGAAACAATAGAAGGAAATGTGAAATATCTCATTGGAAGAACAACTGACTTAGAAAATTGATCCAGAAGTATTATTTGAGAATTGTTGAACTACCTAAAAGCCATGATCAAAAAAAGATCTTGGATCTCATCCTTAAAGAAATTATCAAGAAAAATTGTCCTACTGATATATTGTTGGTGGAATTGTGAATACATCCAGCTATTCTGGAGAGTGATTTGGATCTATATTCAAAAAGTTATCAAACTGTGCATATCCTTTGATCTAGCAGTGTTAATACTGGGCTTATATTCCAAAGAGATCTTAAAGAAGGGAAAGGGACCTGTATGTGCCAAAATGTTTGTGGCAGCCCTTTTTGTAGTGCCCAGAAACAAGAAAATGAGTGAATGCCCATCAATTGGGGAATGGCTGGGTAAATTATGGTATATGAATGTTATGGAATATTATTGTTCTTTAAGAAATGACCAGCAGGAGGATTTCAGAAAGGTCTGGAGAGACTTACATGAGCTGATGCTGAGTGAAACAAGCAGGACCAGGAGATCATTATATACTTCAACAACAATACTATATGATGATCAATTCTGATGGATGTGGCCTTCTACAACAATGAAATGAACCAAATCAGTTCCATTTGTTCAATAATGAAGAGAACCAGCTATACCTAGTGAAAGAACTCTGGGAAATGAGTGTGAACCACTTCATAGCATTTCCAATCCCTCTATTTTTGTCCACTTGCATTTTTTATTTCCTTCACAGGTTAAGTGTACATTATTTCAAAGTCCGATTCCTCTTATGCAGCAAAATAACTGTATGGATATGTATACATAAATTGTATTTAACATATACTTTAACATACTTAACATGTATTGATCTACCTGCCATCTGAGGGAGAAGGAGGGGAAAGGAGGGGGAAAAAATGGAATAAAAGGTTTTGCAATTGTCAATGCTGAAAATTTTTTTTAAATAGTAATAAACAGTATAAGTGGAACAATAAAAAAAATTGTCTTGATATCCTAGAATCAGAGCGTGCCATAGAAATTGGAAGAATACACCACTCACTTTGGAGAGTGATCCCAAAATGAACATTCCCAGGAACATTGTAACCAAATTTCAAGGAGAAAGTACTGCAAGGAGTTAGAAAGAAATAATTCAAAGATTACGGAGAAGTCAGGATTACACAGGATTTAACAACTTCTTAATAAAAGGACCAAAGGGCCTGGAATATGATGTGCCAGGAGGCAAGAGAACTAGGATTACAACCAAGAATCCCTCAGCCTAGAAAAATGATTATAGTCCTTCTGGAGGGAAATGGACATTCAATGAAATAGAAAACTTTCAAGTATCCCTGATGAAAAGATCAGACCCAAATACAAAATCTGATTTTCAAGTACATGACTCAAGAGAAGAACAAAAAAGTAAATAGGAAAGAGATAATAAAGATTTTCATAAGATTAAGTTATTTATTTCCTTACACAGAAAGGTGAAACTTGTAATTCTGAAGAACTTTCTCATTATCAGAGACAGAGGGCACAAATTTTAGTTACTTTAATGACATGATATCCAAAAACAAAAAAGAGGTGAGAAAGACGATTGCATTTGGTAAAATAAAAGAGAGGTAGAATGGGGTAAATTATCTCTCTTGAAGAGGTGCAAAAGATGTTTTACTTTGGAAGGAAAGATGGAAGTGGTGTGGATGTTGCTTAAGCCATACTCACTGGAATGAATAAAATGAAATAAAATAAATACCTATAGGTAAGTAGGAGGGGAGAGAAAAAAGAGAAAAGAAAACTGATAGAAGGGAGGTGGATTGCTAGAGGCAGTATTCAAAAGCAAAAAAATGATGAGAGCTAGGGTGGGGAGTAAGAGAAAGGAAAAAAAGATAAACAGGAGAAACAGGATAGAGAAAAAATATGCCATTAGTAATCATTGCTAAGTATGTGACTAGAATATAGTCCCCTATAAAAGGAGATAGCATATTGCATTTAAAACCTGCAATACTGTTCACAAGAAGCCCGTTTGAAACAGAGACACAGAATAAAGGTAAGAGGTTGAAGCAGATTTATTATGCATCAGTTGAAGTAAAAAAACAAAAAACAAAAAACAAAAAAAAAACAGGGTTGGCAATTGTATTTTCAGACAAAAGAAAAGCAAAAATAGACCTAATTATAAGAGGTAAGCAATAAAACTACAAAATAAAAAAATAAAAGAAATAATACCATAGACAGTGAAGTAAGATCAATACTAAACATGTATAAACCACATATTATAACATAAAAATTGTTAAGAGAAAACTAAATGAGTTACAGGAGGAAACAGTCTAATTTTGCTGATTAGAGACTTGAAATTTTTCCTCTCAGAATTAGATAAATGTAACCAAAAAATAATAATAATAATAACCAAGAAAGAAGGTAAGCAAATACAATTTTAGGAAAGTGAGATAGGATTGGGCCTTTGGGAGGAAAAAAATTTGAATGGAAAGAAAGGAATATGTAATTTTCTCAGTGGCACATGGCCCTTACATAAATACTGATCATGTATTAGAACATAAAAACCATACACTCAAATGCAGAAAAGCAAAAATACTAAATACATCTTCAGATCATAATGCTACAAAAATATGTTCAATAAAATTAAAATTAATTGAAAACTAAATCTAATATTAAGAAATGGATGAGTTGATAATTTCAATACTTTTTTAGTTGATTCGCTAAGATTCTTTAAATATACTATGATATCATTTTCAAAGAGTGAAATTTTTCTTCCCTCATTGTCTATTCTAATTCCTTCAATTGTTTTCCCCCCTTCTTACTGCTAAAGCTAACTTTTCTAGTATAATATTGAATAATAGTGGTGGTAATAGGCATCTTTGTTTTACCTCTGGGGAAGGGTTCTAACTTATCTTCTTTATAGAGAATGCTTGATGATGATTTTAGATAGATACCACTTATTGTTTTAAGGAATACTCCCATTATTCTAATGTTCTTTTGTGATTTCAGTTAAAAGTGGGTAATGCTATAGATTGTCCTAAGCTTTTTTGATTTCTGTGGATATAATATGGGAGATTACCCTAAAGACATCCTAAAGAAGGAAAAGGGACCTGTATGTGCCAAAATGTTTGTGGCAAACCCATGTTTGTGGCTAGAAACTGGAAATTGAACGGATGCCCATCAATTGGAGAATGGCTGGGTAAATTGTGATATATGAATGTTATGGAATATTATTGTTCTGTAAGAAATGACCAGCAGGATGAATACAGAGAGGCTTGGAGAGACTTACATGAACTGATGCTAAGTGAAATGAGCAGAACCAGATCATTATACACTTCGACAACGATATTATATGAGGATGTATTCTGATGGAAGTGGATTTCTTTGACAAAGAGACCTGAGTTTCAATTGATAAATGATGGACAGAAGCAGCTACACCCAAAGAAAGAACACTGGGAAACGAATGTGAACTATTTGCATTTTTCATTTTCTTCCCGGGTTATTTTTACCTTCTGAATCCAATTCTCCCTGTGCAACAAGAGAACTGTTTGGTTCTGCAAACATATATTGCATCTAGAATATACTGCAACATATCTAACATAAATAGGACTGCTTGCCACCTAGGGGAGGAGGTGGAGAGAGGGAGGGGAAAAATCGAAACAGAAATGAGTACAAGGGATAATGTTGTAAAAAAAATTACCCTGGCATGGATTCTGTCAATATAAAGTTATTATTAAATAAAAGAAAAGAAAATATTAAAAAAAAGAAAAGAAAAATCAAGAGTGAACAGGAACAAGTTAAAATCAGAAAATAGTTTAACACTGCAGTGAGACTATATTAGATCTATTTTTTTATAGAACATGAGGTGGTCCATGATATTTTTTAAATGGATTGTAATTAAAATGCTCAATGCTCAGTTTTCAAAGAGCCTATCATTTCTGAAGCCTTTATCAGAGAAAGTCTGCAAAGCTTTTCCCCAGTTAATTGCTCCATTTACATTTTAGATGCATTTTAGTATTTTTTAAAATGATGAAAATGGCTGTTTTATTTTCTGTAATCCTCTTTGTCCCTCATTTGATGAACTATCAAAAACTGAAAAATATACCTTCTTCATTAGTCTTCCCAATATATCAGAAGGGACTTTTTATGTCTAAGTCATGTATCCTTTGAAGCTAATATTGGTAATAATTGTTATTGTTTATAATTTATATTATATATATATATAATATTTGTATATATTATAAATAATAAATTTGTAATAATAATGGTAAAAGATGTCAATCTATACCTAACTTCTGCCAGACGCTTTCCAATTTTTCCAGCACTTCAAGTGACTAGTAAATCCTTGCCTCATAATTAGGGTCTTTGGATTTACCAAACCCATGGTTTATTGTACTTTTTAAACATATATTCTGCACCTGATCTGTTCAATTTCTCAAGCTTCAAGATGCTCCTTTGTAAGAATTACAGACATAGAGAGCATTTGAGACAGAATTTGAACCCATCTTCTTGATTCTAAAACCAGTGCCCCATTTTTTATATTTTGTGTTTTCCTCTAACCTGTTCTGAAAACTTGAATAGATAGTAAATTGTCCACATATTTTAGATATTCTGCTATGAGACTTAGAGCTCATGAAATGAATACTTGCCAGCTTTTTCACTCAATTTTTTTTTTACAAATATTGTCTCATTTGTTCCTCATACTAACTCTAACGAGTAGAGTAGTTATTATTATCCCTGTTCTATATGGAAAAATCAAGCAGATTAGGTGAAGGGGCTTGCTTGGGGTCATACAGTTAGATAGTATTAAAGACCGAATTAAAATTCTGGACTTTTAATTCCAGCACAGCAAACTATTCACTGTCTCTTTATTGATTAAAGAAATCACTTAAGATTTAATTCTTTTCAACAATGAGTTGATTCAAGGCAATTCCAATTTTTGTGATGGAAAAGCCATCTGCATACAAAGAGAGAACTATGGAGATTGAATGTGGATCACAAAATTGCATTTTCATCTTTTTATGTTGTTGTTTGCTTGTTTTTTTTTCCTTATTTTTCCCCTGTTGATCTGATTTTTCTTGCATGGTATAATAAATGTAGAAATGTATAAGAATTGCACATTTGAACCTATATTGGATTACTTGCTGTGAGGAAGAGGAAGGGAAAGAGGGAAAAAATTTTGGAACACAAAGTTTTCCAAGGGAGGAAAACTATTTTTGCATGAATTTTGAAAAATGAAAAACAATTTTTTTTATTTTAAATTTTAAAAAGGAAATCACTGTAGAAACAATGATGTAGAAATCATGGCATTCAGTATCACCAAAAGAACGGGGAGGAAAACTGAGTACCAATCAACTAATAAAGGCTAATGAAATTATGGTATATAAATGTCATGGAATAGTATTAAAAAGGAATACCAAACAGGATTACAAAGAAACATTTATTGTATTTATAAGCACTTTTTGAACAGTATGAAATCTGGGATGTGTACCAAAGACTATATTGCAGCGAGGGACCATTCCGCATTACGTTGACCCCTTAAGTTTTATTTCCAGCATGATTTCTCAAATGTATGAGCTCTACATAAAGACTTTGACAATGACAAAAGGCATTTATTTTAAAAGCCTTTTTTTCCCACATGGACATCCTGATGTCTAGTAATCTCCATTTACTGGAGAAATACATATCCCCCTTGAGCTAATTCTTAAGGCTTCACTCCACTAGGAATCTTGTTGATGTAAAGAGATATCTCTAATTAAAGGCCTTCCTATATTGAGTCCATATAACCCATTTACCCAGAACAAGTTGTTGTTGAACAAGCTCTGTACTCTATGTGAATGCCCTTCCTCATTCATTACAGTGATATTTCTATCTATTAAGAATTCTCTGATGGGAAAATAAGGGATGTTTGCTCCTTGAAGGCTTTACCCAACTGATTAAATTTCTAAGATTTCTCTCCAAAGTGATACCTCTGACATACAACAAGACTGAAGTTATTTTTGGAAAGCTTATCCATTGATTACATTCAAAAAGTTTTTTTTCCTAGTGTGGATTCTCTGATGTATAGGAAGAGTACATTTTTTGGATATAAGACTTTCCACACTGATCATAATCATAAATTTCCAGTCAATGTGGATTCTCTGATGTATACAAGGAGGGGACTTTGGTCGGAAAGTCTTTCCACATTGACGGCATTCATAAAGTTTTATCTAGTGTGGATTCTTAAATGGCTAGCAAGAGTGGACCTTTTTGTGAAAGTCTTTCCACACTGATTACATTTATAAGGTTTCTCTCCAGTATGAATTCTCTGATGTTCATGAAGACTGTATTTCACACTGAAAGCCTTTCCACACTGATTACATTCATAAGGTTTCTCTCCATTATGGGTTCTCTCATGTTTTATAAGATTGGCATTCTGGGTGAAAACCTTACCACACACATTACATTCATAAGGCTTCACTCCAGTGTGGATTCGCTGATGCATGAAAAGATTGGAATTTTGGGTGAAAGCCTTTCCACACTGATTACATATATAAGGTTTCTCTCCAGTGTGGATTCTCTGATGTACAGCAAGCCCAGAGTTCTGTCGGAAAGTCTTTCCACACTGATTACATTTATAAGGTTTCTCTCTAGTGTGAATTCTCAGATGGTTAACAAAATGGGCCCTATATGCTAAAGTCTTTCCACACTGATTACACTCAAAAGGTTTCTCTCCAGTGTGGATTTTCTGATGTACAGCAAGAGTGCACTTTTTTGTGAACGTCTTTCCACACTGATTACAAGCGTAAGTTTTTTCTCCAGGGTGGATTCTCTGATGATAATAAAGAGTGGATCTTGTTGTGAAAGTCTTTCCACATTGATTACAATCATAAGTTTTCTCTCCACTGTGGGTTCTCTGATGAAGGTAAAGAGTGGACGTCTGTCTGAAAGTCTTTCCACATTGGTTACATAGATACGGTTTCTCTCCAGTGTGGATCCTTTGATGAATAGCCAGAGTGGATTTTGTTCTAAAAGTCTTTCCACATTGAATACATTCATAAAGTTTCTCTCCAGTGTGGATTTTCTGATGTGTCAAAAGATTGTTTTTCTGTACAAAAGTCTTTCCACATTGATTACATTCGTAAGGTTTTTCTCCGCTGTGGATTTTCTGATGTGTCAAAAGATTGCTATTCTGTGTAAAAGCCTTTCCACATTGATCACATTTATGTGGTTTCTCTCCACTGTGGATTCTCTGATGTATTCCAAGACAAGATCTATTTGTGAAAGTCTGTCCACAGAGATTACATTCATAAGATTTCCCTGCAGTGTGAATTTTTTGATGGTCAATAAGCTTTGAGTTCTGGCTGAAGGTCTTCCTATTTTCATTTCCTATATAAAGCATTTCTCCAATATAACTTTTCTGATGTCTAATGATGTCTGAACTCAAGCTGAAGGCCATTTCCCATTGATTACCTTGATACATTTTCATTTCATGAGGCTTCTCAGAACACTGCATAAGCTCATCCTTTTTACTAAAGCATTCTCTATCTTCACTACTCTGAAAACAATCATTTCCTGAGGACATTTTCTTACATTGAATTAAGCCCGAATGTTGCCAGAAACCTTTTATGTCTTTATCAAATTCACAGTAATTATTTAGATTTTTTTCTCTCTTGATATCTAAGTCACAGATTTCTCTCAAACTAAAGTCACAGGGACTGTCACTCAGGAATCTTCCCTGGTGAGATTTTTTCACAAAAATGCTCAGCTTTAAAGCAGTCTCATTCACTTCAAATTTGGTCTCTGCATCTAAAGGAAACAAAAAATATAATATGTAGACACACACACATATAAAAAATTCTCTTCCTTCCATGGAAAAAAAAAAGTAAGCTGACATATTCTATCTCTCCAGTATAAAAAAAAAGTTTTCAAACAATGGGCAGAATCAATTGAAAATGCCATGAACTCACAACTGAAAAATGATTAATGAAAATCTTCAACAGCAATGACACTCGATGCTCACAATAAACCTGTGGCATAGGTAGGATTCTTATTACATTTTATGTAATGTAATTAATGTAATGTGAGCTCATGAAGCCATGAGCTTACAAATGCCAAGTGACATAACCAATATCCCTGCAGGAAACATTAGATGTCAAATCCCAGAACTGCCTGTGCTCCATCCCCAACCCTCCATGGCCTTTCTCCATTTAATTTCTAATCTTTCATTCAAAGGATTCTGCTGATTATTCCTTTTAATCTGATGTTCTCAAGAAAGCCTTCAGCTTCTCTATACTGGCCAGATTTCATGTACTATCACTTAATCACACATGTAAATTTCATATGCTAAGGAAGGAAAGAGACAGAATTTTCACCTGTCGTGAATTAGATTTCAGTGATATTCAAGGGATTTTTTTACATATTATTCAGATCCATCAATATTATGCCATTTATCGCCCATATGCTACAAACTGATATGACTTCATTATCTGCCATATTTTGACCATAATATAATTTTCCTGTTGATCCTTTTTAACCTTATTTTTCTCCATTTCCATGTTTAAGATCACATCATAACTGCCAGCCAATCCTATTTATTTTGTATTCACCAGAGATATAAAATTCTCAGCTTAGCATATGAAATTTCATGGAGGATGAAAAAGTGACAGAACATAAAAATAATATAAATTAAATGACTAGTAGTTTAAATTACTAGAGAGTTAAACAATACATCTGTTAGTTGGTCAAAATGTTCTAAGAATAGAAGACTTGGGGAACCACCACTCAGGAGTCATGGTTATTCGTTAAATACTGACCAGTGTATAAACTATTCTACTGGTCCTGTTTACTTATTTATGTTATGTTAAAATAAATCTTAGATTTTTCTGAAACTGTACCTTTTATCATTTCTGAAGATCAAATTATCTTCTAATATATTTTTAAACCATCATTTTTTCTAGTCATTTCACATCTGTTTCCAATTTTTTGTGACAATAAATAAAGGAGCTATAATTTTGGGCTAGTCTATCAGCTATTTCCTCTCTTTAATCCCTTTAATTCACTGATCTCTTAGTGATGATCAGTAGATCAAAGGTGAGTTGAGTCTGGGAGTAGAGTTACAGAAGACTCTGTTACAGAATGAAACAGTATCTGATACATTTGTTTTGATGCTTTGTGAATCATTGTTTCAAGAGTATTTCTTATATACAACATAGAATAGGGTTCTGCTTCCTTAAGCACTCCGCTACTTGTCTCCATTACTATGGATACATTTATACCAAGCACATTTAGTAACAATAATTTGTTAGGTTTTCTCTATCATAGCCTCCTTGTCTCCTCCTCAATCTTTAAGGGGGAAAGAATAATCGGGGAAAGGTCACAAACAACAGGAGACATTTAGAATGAAAATGATCCTCACCCAACTTTGTGACTTAACCATTCTAATCCTATCTTTTTGATGGTACATTATTTTTAAAGTTCCCCGTGTCTTTAATCTCTCCTATTTGAAACATCCTCTATGTTGGAAACATTTTCCATCTCAGGGTTGCCAAATGGTACAGTTGATAAAGCGCTGAACCTAAAGCCAAGAAGACGTGTTCAAATACAAATTCAGACGCTTCTTATCTCATTTTTACACATAAGGAACTCAGGCATTAATGGTTAAGTGATTCTCCAAGGGAAACAAAGCTTGCAAGTGGCTTTCAGGAAACTGAGGCTTCCTGACTCCAGGCCCAACATTCTATCCACTGTATCACCATAATAGATGCTTAATAAATGCCTGTTGACTCAAAAAAAGGTGTAAGAAAGAGCATCAGCTCTTTTTGGACATTTTCAGGAGACTTCCATGGCCCAAAGTTCTAAACAATGATTCCTAATAAAACAATAGATTTATCACTAGAAGGGAAGAGAAATGCCATGGGATCCAATCTTCTAATTTTATAGATGGGGAAATTGAGGCTCAGAGATTCAGTAACTTTTCTTGCATCATCTTGCTAATAAAAAGCATATGAAAAAGAATTCCAAGGCAGATGTTACTGCTCCAAGCCCAGCATTCCCTTCACCACCACACAGATGTTTCTGAGAGAACATCTCTCATATAGTTGCTTCCATCTCACTCACCCAGACATGAATTTCTTGGGCCTTTTGGATCCAAGTTCCATGATGAATCCTTGTCCTCAGAATGAGAGAGCAAATCTTCTTTGAAAACTGGAATTCCTGGCCAGGGAGAAAATAGAAGGGATGAGGATGGAAACTTACACTTTGCTCCTTCTTAGGGAAAGAGAAAATGGAAGCAAGGAGCACAGGATGGTTCCTAGGAATCCTCAAGGATGGTTTACAGAGTTATTTATGGGTAGAAACTTGAGGATGAGGAGATCACACAGCCAGTTTGGAGCTAGAAAAGTCTGTTTTTACCTCCTTTATAGAAACATGGACACATTCTACAGCTTTTATTAGCTAGAAATTAGAGCCAGCTGGAAAATTTAGTGGTGAGAACCCTGGACCTGGATTCAGAAATACCTGAGTGCAAATCCAGCCTCAGACACTTAGCATCTCTGTGCTCCGGGGCAAGGCACTTAACCTAAGTTTTCTCAGTGTAAAATGGGGTGATAACTCCAAACTCAGAAGGTATTTTGAGGATCTGATGAGATTGTATTTCTAAGGCACTGAGCACAATACCTGAAGCACAGGAGGTCATATTAATGCTTATTCCTTTCTCTTCTTCTCTGTATTAATATTTGGGGGGAGAATTAAGAAAAAAGATAAACTTACCAAACAAGGCAAGACTTGAGCATAAATTTATGCTTGTTAACAAGAAAGCTTTTTAAAGATTTTGGTGTTCAGTCATTTTTCAATCACTTCAGACTCTTCCTGATCCCATTGAGGGTTTCCTTGCCAAAGATTCTGGAATGTTTTGCCATTTGCTATTCCAGCTCATTTTACAGAAGAGGAAACTGAGACCATTTAGGTTTAAATGACTTGTCAAGGTGTCACACAGACAGATCATGTCCAAGACCAGATTTAAATTCAGTAAGAATAATCTTCCAGGCCCAGCTCTCTGGGCCCACTGTGCAGCTAAACTGCTGTTTTAAAGACTAGACCCATCCCAAAGAGGAAGCGGTAACCTTGCTGGACAGGGGGTTCACTGCCCATCTTTAAGGAAAAGCTCTATGAGCAATTTTCAGAGATTCTGCAGACAAAATTCTTGTCCAGACAGGGACTAGGATAGATAATCTCTATGATTAGTTCCAAGTCCGATAATCTATAACCCTTGTTTGTTTGGTAACCTATAGCTTCCTAAAATAGGAAAGAAACAAAGCAAAGTCCCTTCTTCCTATCACAAGATGCAAAGACCTTTGGTAGGGAAAACCAAGTGGCAGAATGATCCTGTAGACATACTGTCACATTGACATTTCTAGTAACTGATAAATGCTCAGAACCCCCTGAATATTAGGGAAGTGAGAAAGACACTTCTGTGATAGCAAATTCAGAGTTCCCCTGGAGAGTTGTGCTTACCAAGGAAGAGCAGGTTCTGGGAGTTTTCCAGCATGACTTGCTTGTAGAGCTCTTTCTGAGAATGGTCCAAGAGGCTCCACTCCTCCTGGGTGAAGTCCACAGCCACATCCTTGAATGTCAGGGACTCCTAATCATCAAAATTCAAAGCTTTACAGCTGAAAGAGACTTCAGAATTTATCAAGTCCAACCCACATCAATGTTCTAAAGGAAACAGTAGGGTAGAGAAGGGATCTGCTGAAGGTTATATGATTTATGAATCTTGGAGGCAACACTTAAAACCATAGTCATTAAAGGGGGGGGGCACTAATGAGAAAAGCAACTTATATTTGCATTTAGAATAAAGTTGACAAATAACTTCCTATGAAATTTTTCTCATTAAATCAGGAAGAACATATTTGTTCTAATCCAGTGTGTTATAAGAATTTGCAGAGAAGAAAGAGAGGGGATGTGAATGTTTTAACTTGTCAATGACAAATGGTTTTTGGTTTCATTTTCCATTATATAGAAATATAATAACTGATCAGAAAAGAAAGATTGCTTCATTTATCAAAAATGGGAATTTTTCAAAACCTATTATTACAGATTGAAGTATCATGAGAAAGAAATGTCCAGTTTATGAGAAATAAATTAATTTAACATGCTACCAAAACTCCAGGATACTGGAGAGGAAGACACAGGATAATGAGTTAAGAGGTAGAGTGATGGATAAAATACGAGAGATTGGCAGGACATGAAAATGCTTTGATACTTGAGAGTGGTTTTTTTCCAGTTTCCTACATATTGAATGTTTGGCCAAAGCGTTTTTATCTAATACGGTTTCATTTCATTATCTGCCATTTTCATGTTATAACTTATGTATTATGAATTTCTCTTTCGGAGGTTCTTTTACTTAGAAACAATTCTCAATCATGTAAATAATACTGTCTTATCATTAATGCATCCAATGAATGCTTTTTTTATTTATATTTTTCTCTACTTCTATTTATTTTTAAGTTATTTAACTTAATTTATGGGTCTTTTACCAAATTTTGAGATTCCCAAGAACTTACAAACCTTTCTGTTTCACTAGGGACTCGAGTCACAATTCTTCATTGCATGGTATCTATTAATAGTATGGGCTCTCACTAGAGGATTTATGAATTATCAAAGTATTGTCTTACTAGAAGAAAGTAGTATCTTTATTGAAAGGTAATTCTTGTCCAATTGAGTCTCTACTTTACAAAAGCAGCCATGGCAAAGGGCTTCCTTCTCAAACCTCCCACATACATCCTTCACCACATAGGGTGAGGTCCTAAACTCCAAACTCCCTTCTCAGGCGAAAGTTCAGCTCACACATCTCCTCAATTTTCACCTGATGAGGATCACACCATACTAACTCTAGACTAGGCTGAAGCCCATCTCCACTATTCCTCAGGAAGCTCCTTGTGGGGACATCTCGGCAGCTTTAGCACTCCACCTCATCACTACCTGCTGCTTCTCTGATGGAGGATGGGGCCACAAACTCCAGATTTCCACTGGAGGAGAGGGCCGAGCTCAGACATTTCACCTCTCACCTGGGTGTTCCACTTGGAGGCTTCTGACTTCTCCATAGTGCCCTAGTGTCTGCTGGGTTGTCCCTGACCAAAAAAAAAAGGCTTCTTTTTTGTGTGTTTGATTCTCCTTTAGGACTGTAAGCTCTGTGAAGTCAGGACTGTCTTTGTTTGGGGGATCTGAATTCTCAGCACTTATGATATGCCTGATATATCATAAACATTTAATATATATTGATCTCTGACCATCCAAACACTCTCATTTGAATATCTTACCTCTTATTTTAATTTAAAAATTGAGTTTTCTCTGATCACAACTTCCTTTCAGATATCTCAGTAGATAGTTTAAATTTTAATATATCCGAAATGGAATTGATTATCTTGTTCCGTTAAGGATCTCTCCCCCAACCTTCCTATTTACTGTTAAGGGCAACAGCAACCTCCCAATCCTTGGAGCTCCTAATTTAAGAGACAAATTTGACTCCTATCTTTCCTTGTCCCTTATCCGGTCTGGTCCTAATACCTATTCATTTCACTTTTACAACATTCCCCCTAATAAACCAGTTTCTCTCTTTTGATGTTGCAGCAATCCTGATGTAGACCCTCCCACCTTTCTCCTTGGAGTACCACAATGGCTTGCTGGGGTCTGTCGCAAATCTCCCCTACTTCAATTGGTCAATAAAAGTGATTTTGCTATATTATAAGTCCCACCAGGTCATTGCCTATTCTATAAACTCCAGCTTTCTTAAATGACAGGACTCTCCACCTCTTCATTTCTGTCTCCTGGTTTCCTTCAGGTAATTACTGAATAAGCATTGCCTGACACAAACTCAGAGCTGGGAAAGATTCCCCTACTCACTAAACTTCAGTGGCTCCTGATCACCTCCAGGATTAAATACAAAATCTTGCATGCAAAACCCTTTAAGACCTATCACCTGCTTTTACAGCCTTTTTATCCCTTACTTCCTACCACTTTCTCTGTGATTCAATGAAACTGGCTTCCTTATCATTCCAGAAAGAAGGCTCCATCTCTAGACTCCATGAATTTTCCCTGGTTATCCAAAATAGCTGGAAACTTCTCCCTCTTGTTTTCTTTTGTGGCTCAACTAATAGTCTACCTTCTATATGAAGCTTTTCCAGCCCCTCTGATTCTAGTGCCTTCCTTCTTTTAATTAAAGATTATTTATCCTTCCAATGGCTTACTTATACATATTTGCTTGTGGTCTTACCCATTAGACTATAAGTTCCTAGAGAGAGAAACCATTGTTTGATTTATTTTGTACAGACACTAAGTTGAGCCCGGCACTCAGTAGGCATTTAATAAATCATTATTGACTGAATGCATTCTCTTCATCTCAAAACCTCCTCATGCAGTCTTCCAGTGACTACTTTCCTCCAGTCTCCCAACAAAATGCTGGGCCTTTAACTGGTCAAGGAAGACTCTATGTGGGCCTTTGTTTCTACCCAATCCTTTCTTCTCAAACTCTTAGCACTCTCAATCAACTCAACCCTTCTCTCAAATTTTCAAAGGTTCTTTATCAGCTCGTTCCTTTCCTACTGACTATAAACTGACTCATCCCCAAAGAATAGACCTTAGCACCTCTTGGACTATTATTTTAGCTCACCTGAATTCAAATCCAGCCTCAAATAATTACTATCAGTGTAACCCCGGACCAGTTACTTAACCTGATTTCTACAGATTCCTTAATTGTAAAATGGGGATAAAGGCTCTGAGGATCAAGTGAAATGTTATTTGTAAAATATTAAACCCAGTGCCTGGATGCTCCATAAATACTCCTCCCTTTCCATTCCTTCCCATCATACCTCATAAGTGAGTCCCTGACCTATGGTCTCTCAACCCTGGAGTTTATCTTCCACACTAGACCCAAGGTATTTTTTCTGAATTACAGATTTGATCACATGACCAGGATACTCATCCAATTCCAATGGTTCCCAGATTCTGAGTCACCAAATACTTCTAACTAGGGATAGTTTGAAACCATCTTCTCCTCCCTCTTTCTCCCCCCTCCCCCAAATAGAACAGTAACTAAATCACTGAAGTGTCTTAAATATCTAGGAGGGAAGAGAATCTGGGATCTGGAGCCTGAATTCAACTTTCTAGTTGTGTGATCCTAGGTGTCATTTAAGCACTGTTTGCCTCAATTTCCTCCACTGTAAAATAACAAGAACTTCTAGTGTTGGAGCAACCATTGCCCACGAGAATTTTTGGGAAATGTAATCAATTGAATATGTTATGTCATTGTTTAATATTGTTATTATTATTATCCCTAGACTGCAAGCCTGCCTCTAGGATAGAGGTTCAGGAACCTCCCCTCCCACCACAACTAAGGAACTTGTAGAAGCAAAAAGAATTCCAGGAATCCCCCTTTTTTATTAAATCCACTCAAAGGAAATAGTAGATTAATAAAAACAAATTAACTGAATGAATAAGAAAAGATTTATTTATGGGGGGGGGGGGAGGTGGAATTCCAAGAGAAAAGCTACAGTTTAAGAATCTTTTCTTTTTAAAATAAGATCCCTTTGGTCCCTTTCCCACCCTACTAGATCTCACCCAAAACTACTTTTATTGTCTCTGGATTAAGTAGCCCAGGAGGAAACTAAGTATGCACGAGCATATAATCACTGGAAATAAAGGACACAGCTCCCTACTCTCCTCATGGCATGGGTCCCAGCTGGAGTGGCTACAAAAACTGCAGAGTACTTGCCAGCCTAGATATCCCAGGGTGCTTTCTCCGACTGCGGCTAGCAAGGATCCTGAAAATTCTCACAAGATCATCAGAATAATGTAATATATATATATATTTATATTTTCATATATAAATATATATGGCACTTGGAATAGAGAGGGCAAGATCCAACCATCTCCTAATCTCCTTAAACCTCACTCCCCATCTATTTTCACCCAGCTTAATACAGGGGTCTGGGCCTTTCTGCTGACAATTTCTTGGGCTGGGAATGTTCTCCCTTCTCCCAACCCTCCCTTCCCCCCCACCCCAGATCTTTCAAGTCTTAGTTCAAATCTCCAATTTTACCTCCACCTACAAAGTCTGTAGCATTATTGGACAGAGCTGCTTAAATGTCATCTCTCACATCCATGAAGGCAGGATTTTGCTTTCTTTGTATCCTCATAGGTTTGAACACACACTTTCTAAATGCTTACCGGCTTGACATAAGAAATGACAAGTGGGAGGGATTCAGAGAAACTTGGGGACACTTTTTGTTCAGAATATAACATGGGGAAGGAAAAAAGCAGGGTTTGTGTGTAGCTACTGCAAAAAGTTCCTGGGAAGAGCTTTTCCTTGCCCTTCAGTTGCTACAAGTTTTGAGGGGGAAAAAAAACAGAAGGGAGAAGGGGTGTCTGTGTGTGTGTGTGTGTGTGTGTGTGTGTGTGTGTGTGTGTGTGTGATGCAGAAAGAGAACAAAGTTTATATATGTATATGTATATATATAAACTAATGAATTAAGTGGGTTTGCGTGTGTTAGATATGCAAGAAGAGAGCAAAGAAGTTTTATAGATATACAGATCTCTATAAAACACACAGGTTAACGAATTAAGTGGGTTTCCTGAACAATCAGGAGTAATGAAGGAGAACTTAAAAATCAAAAGCCTGAGGGAAGGAAGTTGTGGGGGGAGGGGAGATAAGTATAGTTAGAGATGAAAGTTCATGAAACAGTTCAGGACACAGAAGAGGATAAGCCAGTGTTTTAACTACTGTCTCCTATTTCATATATATATATTTTATGTGAGTGTGTGTGTATATAATATGTGTATTATATACATACACACACACAAGGTGTATGAATTTTTTGGTAAACAAATGCTACACGAGAGATGGGCAGTTTCACAGACAATGCTCTGTATCTATGGCGCTGCCCACCGGCGGACCTCGGCCCAGCCCGCTGTCCCCCCACTCACCTGCCAGGGGGTTCTGCGGGCTCCGGGGGCCATGCCCTCAAGCTCCCTGCTGGGGCCGGCTCCGGGTCCTCTTCAGCCTGAGCCCGGCAGGAACAAGGATCCGAGGGGGACACGTCCGTCCCGTTGCTGCCCGGGCGGGGGGGCTGGCCTACGAGGATTCAGAGGGTGAGGTCCCCAAGGAGTCTTCCAGCCCCCGGCATGCCTGGCACTGCCCTCTGGGAGAAGTAGCCGCCCGGGGGCCCTCTCCCCTCTCTGACGCTCCCAGGGAGACCCAAGGGGTCAGGAAGGCGTTTCCGACCCCCGCAAGAGGAAACCAGTCCGTCCCTCCCCCTCCCCGGCTAGTGCCTCAGCGCTCCCCCAGCACGGAAGCCGCGGACCAGGGCGGAAGGTCGGGATGAGTGACCCGGGCCGAAGGCAGGGCTTGACGGCCGCGGCCGCGGGGGAGCCTGGACAAGAAGCGAGGCCGGAGGGGAGCCCCTCCTGGGCTCCGGGAGGACTCACCGCGAGGTTCGGGAGGAGGCCTCCAGAGGGCGGCCGCAGGGGCCGGGCTCGAACCTCCGGGAGTAGGGAGGGGGATGTCGGCTCCACAAGCCAGGCTCCGGGCTAGGCTGCTGGGGGTGGCGCCTCCCGGGCCCTGGAGCCCCGCCCCGCCCCGCCCCCGAATCCTCGGGAGTCTGGCACCGCAGGCGCACTGCCATCTGGACTCCAAGGAGGACTGCTCCTTCCCCGGCCAGAGAAGCTGCCCGGAGGAAGCGTCCGGGCACGTGGTTGAAGTAGCTCTGTTTTATTTTAGCAATAAACGGTCCTTGGGGAAACTGACATTCAGTATGATAGAATCTGAAAGTGTAACTTTGGATTGGTTTGAGTTTGTCCTAACTAAATAACCATATAGTTTTAGCTCAAATCAGCTCTGCTACTTTATTACACTAACTGTGGCATTTTACCTCAGGCAGGATGCAGATCAGACCTTAATTCCAAATACCCTTAAAATTAGCCATTGCAGAAATAATACATTTAAAAACTGGAAGAATAAAATGAAAAGTACCAGCGGACCAAAGCCACTCTACAGAGATCTCTGAAGCAATCAGTATAAAATGCCAAATTGATAGAAGGATGAAAAGTGATTTTTCAATGCAAGCTAATCCAGAAAAGCATTCCACAGAATTAACAGATAATAACTTATTTCATGTATTAAATGTGAAATATCATTCATGCAATTATTATCCTCCCCGTTTAGCTTTTACTGTAATTAGGGGGAAATCACTATATAAGAAATGCTATCAATTTGAAACATGAGTCATAGAAGAGCATCAAATAGTAATATTTGAAGATTAACTCGGCTTTTGATCTGAATGCTGTGAAATTAGGACTTAAGTTATTAGAGAAGGTGGGAACTATGTTGAAAACTATTGACTATTTTGAAAAACTTAAGAATTTCATGGGGTTTATTTTTCTTTGAAATGAATAATAAGAATAGTTTACTGGGGGGAGGGGGGAGAATAATATAAAAGAGCTTGTAAAAATCTCCTTTTCTGTAAAGTTCATTCCCAGATGCCTGGGGAGCTTTCTTTTGGGGCAGAGCCTTGAAATTTAATAGCCCTGGGAAAGAAGTCATTGAGAAAAGGTTGTATAATTCCAAAGTAAGGAAGTAGGATCGCTGAGCAATTGAGGATTCTTGAAGGTGGGAATATTTTTGTGGGGAAGAAGGGAGTTGTAGCACATAAGCCTGTTTTTACTATAGAAGTGCTTTTTATAGCGATTTATCTGCCCACTGGTTGTGAAAACTATAAAATTGCACCTGGAAGAGTATATATTAAAGCCATACCTTTGAGCCAACTTCGTTTCAGCAGACTCAGCCTGGATTTAAAGTGAAGGCCAGAAACGGGAGAATAGAGCATCCAGTATGGACCAGGCAACCAACTGGGTCTGAGGATACCAAGAATAGATAAGAAAACAGGGTTAGATTGCCAAAGAATTACTTATATTCACGCCCACTGAGTAGTACAGTAGATAGAGAGCTGGGCCCGGAGTCGGGAAAACTTGGACTGAAAATCAGCCTCACACACTTCCTAGCTGTGTAACTCTAGACAAATCATTTTAACTTGTTTACCTCGGTTTCCTCATCTGTAAAATAAGCTGCAGAAGGAAAAAGCAAATCACTCCAGCATCTTTGCCAAGAAAAACACAAAAATAGGGTCATGAATCAGACAAAACTAAAAAAGAATTCAACAACAGTAACATAAGGATGTAAAAGGATTTACATCTTTTTTCAGTGATGACTAACTAGGAACTGAGAGGATGCCCCTCAGCTGGAAAATCCTCGAACCAGTATAGCATAGAAATTTGATGCGATAGAACTGTGACAAGACAATATGAAGGAGAGGGTTTCAGAGATATCAGGAAAACTTGTATGAACTGATGCAAAAAGCAGTGAGCAGAACCCACAAGACAATCTGCATAATAACCAAAGTCTTTTAAAGAAATGTAACTGATAGAAATTCTGATAGATATAATGACCAAATACAAGGCTAGGGAACAAATAACAAAATATGCCTTTGACCTCTGCACAGATACAGGATGTAGAGGGAAGAATTAGTCACACACACATATATACATACAAAAAAAAAATTTGTGTGTATATGTATTGTGGTATCCATCCAATGCAGGAATATTGTCCTTGACTATATTGTAAACAGAGTTTTTGTTTTCTTTTCAGATTTAATTTCAGGTGGATTGGAAGAGCTAGTGGAATTTTTGCTGACTGGAAAAAATTAGGTAAAAATATAAAAAGAAAATAATCTCAGGTACTTCTTAAGAATTATGGCTAGGAGAATTTATATCTAAACTATAGGTATTTTAAATAGATAATTATAATGACATTAAAATTTAAACATCTAAACAAAATAAATGACCAAATAAGAATGGAAAATGTAGAGTGGAAAATATACCAAATAATACCTGGAAAATGACCAATAAAAGTCATTTACAACCAAAATTTCCAATGTGGACCTGAAGTCGTTGCCAATCGTTAAGTGCTACAAGGATATCAGGATCTGAAAGAACTGACAATCACAAATGACACATAAAAACATGTTCCAAAACACTATGGGAGAAAATAATACACAAAACTTTTTTTCCATTCCCAGCCTTCAAAATTGATGAGAATGACAGGGGAAAAAATCATCCATATATGAATTTTAAAATTTTGAAATTCTCACAGATGACATAAAATAAGCATTTTCTATACACCAAAGAAAAGAGATTGCACCAAGTTCTAACATGTTTATAAGTAATTTAAAAATTCAGAGTGGTACTTTCAAAGCTGTCCTCATTGCCTTCTGCCCTGCATGGTATATATTCCTGAAAAATCCATCAATTTGTTAGAGGGCAATGGAATGGAAATCTTTTCCCCACTCCCCTTAAATTACTAGGCTTTCCTACCCAAAATTGGGAGAAAAGAAAAACAAAAAATAAATAAAAATAAAATTATAAGTAAAATCATCTGATCAAGCAAAATGAATTCTCACACTGTCCATCTCCCAAATGTGTTTTTTATTCTACATCATGTAGAATCGCTTTTGCTGTACATTACCTTTCACTCAAAAGACAGATGGAAGAACCTTTTAAGTGCTCTGGTATATTGAATGACCTTACAACAACAAAGTTGTGATGTCTTTCAAAGTTGTTGGCTTTTTTGTTGTTCAGTGTCATTCCTTTCTGACTCTTTGGGACTCTTTTTGACGTTTTCTTGGCAAAGGTCCTAGACGTTTCTTTCTCCAGCTCATTTTATCAATGAGGAAACCAAGGCAAACAGAGTGAAGTGACTGGCCCACCATCACACAACTAGCAAGCCTCTCATATCACATTTGAAGTCACAGTGATGTGTCTCCCTGATTCCAGCCATGCACTCTAATCACTGGGCTACCTACAATGTTGGGATTGTTATCAATTATGAGTGCCTTGATTGTACTCATTAATTCCTAATAGCTTTTCCTAAGTCTCAGTGAAATGGCCTTTTTTGAAAGGCATATTTACATTAAATTAAATTTATACGCCAAAATTTGTTCAGTTATTGTCCCAGTGATATTTCTTGATTTCTTCACCCCAAATGATTCATCTTGTGATGTGACAGAATCACCCATGTTCCAAGTAACGTAGGGAAGCAGGCGCTCTAGCCCCTGGTTTTCTCTACTTCCATTCTTTTTCCACTTTAGAATCTCTGCAGCTGTCACGTCTATAAATCCTCGAGGTACCTCACCCTCACTTCCCTAGGCTTGCAAAAGGGTCTTTGGTTTTTTGTTTTCTGGTTGCTTCCTTGACCACCCAATCTGGCCTCTCCAGGGCCTTAGAAAAAGGATTGTTTTGGTCAATGGAGGCCTAATAGTTTTTCTGGGAGCCTGAATAGCTTCCAGGAGGGGGATAATGAGTTGCCTGTGCACCCATGGAAGCCTGGGAGGTCCTAAATCTTCTGCTTTTCCTCGGGTTTTGTTCAATTACATGAGACATAACAAAAACATACTTGGATCCAGCATTAATAAGAACTCTCTGACTTCTTTCTGCTGCCCTAAGTTTGGCTGTCTCAGCTGATTTTTTTACAGTCCAGGGGCAGCTGTACTGTCTCCAAATCTGTAACAAGTGCACATGGAGCCTTAGGGTCTGGCCTGACCCATCCAGAGAGTTTCCCCTTAGAAACTTCAGGAGGTGCAGGGGAAGCGCAGGCGCAGGCCCAGGGCCACAGTCGCCAACCAAGCTTTGCAACCCAATAAGCTCCAGCACATTTGCATGGGGATCAGAGAGGCCGCACGGAGGGTAGGGAACTTTTCAATGACTAATTGTGGATTAGAGAACAAAGCCTGTTTACAAGTGGTTTAGAGCCTCAGAAAACAATTCTGGCTTTTGTGGACTAGCAAAGCCACTTCAGCTACCAGGGGAACTCTCCTCTAGGGGAAATGCTCCGGGTGAAGGCCGGTACCGCAGCCTCCACTGGGCAGAGCATCTGCAGCCAGGCAGCCCAGGAGCAGCAGGAGCAGACCGTGCTGAGCACGCAAAAGGTTTCCTGTGCCCCTTTCCGGACAAAACTAATCTTTGGGGCTTTTTAAGGCCGGGGGAGCGAGGTGCTGCTAACAGCCGTCCCGCTGCGGTGGCTCTGGCTGGCCAGCCTGGAGCATCACGCTGAGGGCCCCGCTCCCTTCCGCAAGGCCGGGCACCCGTGGGCCGCGGGGTCCCAGGGAGCGCCCACCTGTCCTGGCTCCTGCTTGCTAGCAGGTTGCTTGGCGTTCGCACGGCCCGGGGTTGGCCCTGCTGAGATACGGGATCGCTGGCAAAACTGCAACTTTCCTAATGCCGCCCCAAGTGCAGGATCTGCCAAAAAGATGGAAGGGCTCGGGCGTCCGGTCCCCACCGGCTCGCTGGGTCTCTGACCCAATCCACTGTCTCCCACATCCCGGCCCAGAGGCAAATCCTACAAGGCAGCGGGTGCGTCTGAGTCCGGCTTCCAAAGTTGGCGGAAGATCCTGCAAAGTCGGGAATCCCGAGGGATCCTTTGCCCAAACAGGCTCCCGGCTCGGAGCGCCCGCAAACCAACCCCGGGCTGCTCAGGCACAGGGACCGAAAAGGCGGCGGATCCGAGATCCAGCCGGGACGACCGAGCAGAGAGCTTGGACACAGCCTCACGTGCTCCACTTCCGGTGCCCGGGCGCCGGGGGGAGCCGCGATCTCCCCGGAGCCTCCCAAACTCCCTGCGAAAAGCCCCCTACATGCCTTAGATTGGGTGGAGGAGCGGGAAAGCGACTTACCAGCTCAGCGGGAGGGGTCTGCGCTGCTGGGCGGGGAGAGAGGGGAGGTGAACCAGCCGCAGCCGCACCGCGGAGGGGACCGGCGGCACCGCAGAGGGGGTCTGCAGCCAGGCTCCGACCCCCGGCCATACCCGGGCGGACAGCCGCAGCCCAACCAGCCCGTGGCCCGGAGTAGGCGGACGGCGAGGCCCCGCCCCCCATGCAAGCCAAGGGGAGGCTCCGCCCCCCAGCGCTGACCGGCAACAGCGAGACCACACCTCCGGGTTTCATATTCAGGGTGACCACGCCCCCCAGGCCAGTCCCCAGCCAGACAGCAAAGATGGGAGAACTCTGGGACTGAGAGCGAGGGAGAGCAACATCCCAAGGATCAGAGTGAACGGGCTAAAGATGGAAAGGGGGTCAGACAATGTGCAGCCCCAATTCCGTGTCAGAAAAGGACTGGGGGGAGGACTTTGATCAAGGTGGGGGACGGATGAAGTGGTTTGCTTGACGGGAATATGGGAAATAATGGGAAATGGCCTTCAGAGCTGCAGTTCAGAGGGCACTGGCCGACAGCAGAGTTAGAGTGCAGAAGTGCCTTCTCTGGGGAACGAAGGTGGGAAGGCATTCAGGCAGCCTCTATGGCCTCAGACACTATTCAGAGGACACGGGACAACTTTAGGTAATGAAAGTGGGAAGGCAAACAAGCAGCCCCCCACTTAGGGCCTTCAGCCTAAGTTCAGACATTGCTGGATAACAGCAAAGTTCTACTGCAGAAAAGTTTTCTATATGTACTGAAGGTGGGAAGGCATTTAGGTAGAACTCCCAGGTTCATACTGGGAAGAACATTTGAATGGGATCAATGTGGAATGACTTCTTCTCATGACTCATTTTCAGTCCACCAACCTACATTCAAACTGGAATGAAATGTGTGCATTCACCAGTCTGGGAAGGCGCTGTCTGGATTTCAGATCTCTTTATACATGATAAGCTTTGTTCTGGAGAGAAGCCTTATTAATGCAATTAATGTGGGAAAGCTTCTGCTACAGATCATTCCTTATTGGCCTCCAGAGAATTCCCACTGGAGAGAAATATCCTGAATGTAATCAATGGGTAAAGACTTTCAAAGAGAATTGCAGTCTTGCTGGACAGAGGGTTCACAGTGTATTTATTGTGGAAAGACTTTCAGGTAGATATTATCTATTTCCACCCAAGAGTGGAGAAAAGCCTTATGAAGGTGTTCAGTGGGGACAAGCCTTTCTCTGGAAAAGGGATATTATTTAGACATGATAATATTTGTATTGGAAAGAAGGCTCATAAAAGCAATGATTGGGGGAAGGACTTTACCAGAGCTCATGGGTACATTGGAGCCATTAGGCTGGAGGTAAAACAGATAGATCTCATTAATGCAGCCTCTTGCTATAGACTAGATCTCCTTCAACATCCAAATTGCAAACTCTCTATATAATGTATAATGAATTCTTCTTTGAAATCCTAATGTTTGTCCTTACTCTCCAATAATATTCCAAAGCAATCACATATTATTGAAGTTCTTCAGCCATTTCTTACTTGCCTGGTACTTCACTTTATTTTCTGTACTTTGCTGACACTAAAAGAATTCTGGAAAAAACATTTTGATTTCTTTTGGACATGTATTTCTGTCATGAATTTTTTTTGGGGAGCTATGGGACAGAGTGGATAAAATGCCATGCTTGAAGGCACTAGACTTGAAGACCTGAATTCAAATTCAGTTTCAAGTTCACTTTCTATGGGACTCCAGGCTAGTCACTTAATCTATTCCTGCCAGAATGTAGAATAGCCATAATAATAGCACTAACCTCTATGAGTCAATATTTGTAACAAGGTCTGAATACATAGTTACTATGCAAATGCTAGCTATTATTATTTTCATTACTGTTATTATTATTCCTTGGGTCATAAATCTTAAAGATTAAGTAGGTGAAACATATGGATATTTTAGTCACTTTTAATTCAAATTGATGAATATGCAGAGTATGTGGAGGAGGAAGGCACTAGTGGTGATTGATAGGATCCTGACGTTACAAACGGGATAATTTGGGTTGGAATTCTACCTCGTTTGCTCTCTAGCAATGTCACTCAGGGCAAGGAGCAACTTCTCTGGGACTGTTTTCTCATGTCGAAAATGAAAAAGTTGGATTCTAGTTCCCTGGTTCCATTCCATGCTTAAACTGTATTCCCATCCAAACTGTGTCTGAATAAAAATTAATGTGAAACTATCATGTTATGAATTTGTGATCCATCCCTGTTCCTATTTTTGTCAAGCCCCCACTGCTGAAAGGCCAGGCAAGTCTCTAAAGAGCTTCAGCCAGTAATGTGATCACTCAGCCTCCCAATCCATCTGTCCCTTAATTAGTTTGGGCTGGGCCCCCAAAATGGGACCCTGGCTTTTGTTTATTCTCTAAGCAGCACCCAGTTTGTGTAAGACTCATTCATCCCAAGGAGTATGAGATTTGTTTTTGCTCCCTTCATTAAAGTTTAGGGTGGATTTCCAGTGGCAAGATGGCAGGGAGGGAAGCAGCTTACCAGCCTGGAAGGAAATGTCAGTCTGCCTGGGGTGGGAGGGGAGTGAGATCCAAGAACAGCAGCAGCAACAGGAGCAGTCAGTCTCACAGCAAGGGGCTGCAGCAAGGAGTCAAGCCTGGGGCAATCCACCTGGAACCCTCTTACAACCCAGCAGTGAGAGCCCCAGCCGAGCAAACCCATCCACAGTACAAGCCATACGCTTGGCCTTCACCTCCCTGTGACCAGTAGTGAAGCCCTGCCGGCAGGCCTGGCCAACAAACAGCCAGACTCGGCTCAGGGGCCTGCCCTGAGTTTCCATAGCAACCTCTGCCCTTGGGGCAGACCAGAAACAGGATCTCTCCCCCAGGGCCAGCCATCAGAAAGATTCTATTGCCATAGCAACCCAGCAGCCAGCCTCTAGTCCTGTAACTAACTGGGCAGCAGCTATACCCCACATTTAGGAGAGGCCAGCTGGGAATTCCTCTTCCCCAATTCAAGCCAGAAAGCCTTCCTCTAGTGAAAGTAAGCAGCTGAGCCTTGAGCAGTAAGATCCTGACCCCAGCACAAAAAGCTCTGAACAGGGCAGGAATAACCTAAAAATACCAAGTCAACAAAAAAGTCAGAAAAAAAATTGAACAATAAAGAGAAAAGGAACTTGACTATAGAAAGCTACTATGGTGATAGAATCAAGACATAAACTTAGGACAATATTGTCAAAATGGCTACATGTGAAATTCTATTTCCTTGTCTCAGGGCCAAAAAGAATTCTTGGAGGAGCTTTAAAAGGATTTTTAAAAGCAAATTAGAGAAGTAGAAGGAAAAAATAGGACAATGAATGAGAATAATAAAAGAGAGGGGAGGGAGGTGGAGAGAGGAAGTCAATAGCATGGGACAAGATAACAATTTACTGAGCAAATTAGCTCACTGAAAAATAGAATTGGCCAAATGGGAAAGGAAGTACAAAAGCTCACTGAAGAAAATAACTTCTTTAAAATTAGAATTGAGCAAGTGTAAACTAATTATATATATAAAATCAAAGAAAATTTTCTGGATATATTAGATCCAGAGGGGAAAATAGAAATTAAAAGAAGTCACTGGTCACCACCAGAAAGAGATTCCAAAATGAAGAATTCCAGGAAATCATAACCAAAATCCAGAGCTCACATTAAAAAGTACTGCAAACAGTCAAAAAAAGAAAAAACCTATTAAAATATCATGGAGCTACAAGTCAGAATTACACAGGATTTGGAAGTTTCCACATTAAAAAACAGGAGGGTTTAGAATATGATATATCTCGAAAGGTAAAAATAGGTATATGGTTTACATTTAAAAGATGATACATAAGCAAATTAAGAGAACATGAAATAATTTATCTGTAAGATTTATAGAGAAGGGAAGAATTTAAGACCAAAGAAAATATAGATTATCACAAAATATAACAGATATTTTTGATTATATAAAATTTAAAAGTTTTTGCACCAAAAAACTCCAATGCAAAACAAAATTAGGAAATGTTTTACCTAATTGTACATATATAATTTATATGTGATTGCTTACCATCTCAGGAAGGAGAGAAGGGGGTGAAGAAGGCAGGAATAGAATTTGGAACTCGAACTTTAAATGAAAAAGTTTGGCAGGACTAATATACAAATAGGAGCACAAGCTAATGATAACTGGATTGATATGGTTTGTGATTTTTTGCTGGCAACTTTCATCCTTGGGATACCAAAGAAGAAAACTAGGGGGAAAAATTTGAAATTCTCTGATAAAGGCCTCATTTCTCAAATATATGGAGAGATGAATCGAATCTGTAAAAAAAAGAAAAAATCAATCTCCAATTGGACAAATGATCAAAGGATATGAACAAAAAAAAAAAAAAACCAAACTATCTATAGTAATATGAAAATATATTCTAAATCACTACTGATTATAAAAATGCAAATTAAAACAACTCTGAGGTACCACTTCCCACGTTCCAGATTGGTTAATATGACCAAAAAAGGAAAATGTCATGTGTTAGATGGAATATGGCAAAATTGGGATACAAGTACATTGTTGGTGGAGTTGTGAACTGATCCAATCATTCTGGAGAGCAATTTGGAACTATGTCCAAAGAGCTTTAAAATCCTTTGATCCAGCAATACCACTGCTAGATCTACATCCAAACGATACACTCCCCCCAAAAAAAGTAGGAGAAAAGGATTTATTTGTACAAAAATATTTATAGAAATTCTTTTGGTGATTGCTAAGAATTGAAAATCAGAGGGATGCCCATGAATTGGGGGATGGCTAAAAGAGCTGTGATAAATGATAATGATGGGATTTTATTGTGCTATAAGAAATAACAAGCAAAATGATTTAAGAAAAAACTGGAAAGACTTACATGAACTGATGCATAGGGAAGTGAACAGAACCAGGAGAATGTTGTATAGTAACAGTAATATTATTTGATGAAGAATCATGAATGACAGCTATTCTCATCAATACAAAGATCTAAGACAATCTCAGAGTATTAATGATAAAGCATACTATCCAAACTCCAAAGAAAGACTGATATTGATTGAATACACACTGAAATATGCTATCTTTCCTTTCTATTTTTCTTGTTTTTTCTTGGAATTTTCTTGTATAGAATGACTAATATGAAAATGTTTTACCTAATTGTACATGTATAACTTATATGTGATTGCTTGCCATCTCAGGAAGGAGAGAAGGGGGTGAAGAAGGTAGGAATAGAATTTGGAACTCAGAACTTTAAATGAAAAAGTTTGGCAGGACTAATATGCAAACAGGAGCACAGGCCAGTGAAAACCTGATTGATATGTTTGTGTTTTTTTGTTAGCATCAAGCTAGGGATCAAGCTAGGGCATTTGCTAGGGATCAAGAGGTTGCAACAATCATTTAATCCTAGAATTCTCAAACTATGACTAGGCTCACTAGCTATGGTCACTGCAATTGAAGGCTTTGGGGAAGAGGCTGAAGATCATCAAATTGATGAAGAAAGAGGGAATCAAAGTCTACAAGTTGTTCATATATTTTCACAATAAATTAAAGCAATTTCAGGAACTGAATTGCCTCTCATTGAATGTGCACTCTCACTAAGAAGCTATGAGACCCTACCAGTTGATCATGAAACTTCCAATCCAGTCAGAGTGCTCCTTAGTAAACAGAATACAGGACAGAGTGTGATTAAGACAGGAGAGATGGAAAATGATGCACCACTTGTTAAGCAGTAAACATTATTTCTGACTAGCTATTATAATCTGTAGAAGGAAATTTTGAGTTGCATTTTGAAGCATAGCTTACATTTCAACTGGCAGAATATTTGGGTGAAAAACTTTACTATTCACCCATGTTCTATGTTGATGGATATGCTTTTTTGATATCTCCTTTCTGCAAGTATTTATTTAAATGACTTCATTAATCCAAAGATTGTTGAGTCTTCTTGAAAGACCAAGTATCAAAGACTCGGAGAACTTTAGAATAGAGTGGAACTTAATAGCTATTTGATCCAACACATATCTTAAACTCTTTCCAATCAATCACCAACAAACAGTGAAGTGACCTCTATTTGAGGACCTGAAGTGCTTGGGAGCCAATCTCTTCTCAAGGTAAGCCATGACGCTTCTGAAAAGCTGTACTTGTTAGCATGGTTTTATGAATCCACACATCAAACTGAAATTTGATGTACTGTAATAAATCTGATCATTTAAAAATCTGATTCTACCAAAAAAGGCTTTATTTTCAGAATTGTTTCTCAGAAATAGTACCATTAATCATAGATTTTGTTGTTCAATGGCTTCAGTCATGTTTGACTTCATGATCCCATTTGGGGTTTTCTAGACAAAGGAATGGTTTGCCAATTCCTTCTCCAGCTCATTTTTCAGGTGAGGAACCTTGTAATGGGCTGAGACTTGAGTTGATGCACTGAGGTCCCAAGCACATGAGGCTAAATAGTAATTGGACCATACTCTATTAATATATAAGCTTGGAGAAAGAATGGCCCCCGCCCATTCTTTGTGCAAGTCCTGATGTGTTGTATAGGAAATGACGATTTTGGTGGATGGAGGCAGGGGAGTGGAAAAGGAAGGGGAAGGAGAGACTGCTTGCTTTTGCCATTGTGACGACCTTTCAGCTCAGATCTCCCTCTGTTAGCTGGCTTCCTGTCACAGCTGCCCATATTGCTATCGCACTCTTTCTTGCCCATATTGCTATCGCAATCCTTATTCATCTCTTCACTTCAATAAAGATTGAAGATTTTTCCCTTAACCTGAATTCCTGACTCCGGCTGATTTTAAATACGCAGTCATTATAGAACCTAAACAAACAAGATGATGCAGTAACAATGCTGATGGCAAAATTCAAAAGATGCAATGTCAGAGTAGATGGAAATATATTGAAGGAGTTAGACAAAGTATGACTGACATTGGCTGGATATGGTAGATCATGTCAGATACTTTCCAATCTCGATGGCATAGATTCTAGCACCAAAATTCAACATCTAGAACTAGGTTCTGAGTAGGATCACCTGCATAGAATCACTAGAACCATTAAAACCATCAGGGCTGGTAGGATACATAATAACTACCAGGAAAAAGAATGTGGTTGAATATTTGAAGTTGTCCATTCGACCCTGTGATAAAGCAAACTTGATCTCATAGCCATAATTTTTCTAACTGGAACCAAAATTCAACCTGGCATACTAGAAAAGATGCTGGCCTTAGAAATAGGAAGATATTGGTTCTTGAATCATGACTCAGATATTTACTAACTTAAGAACCGAACAAATCACTTACTACCCATAGATCTCAGTTCCTTGTCAGCAATATTAAGGACCATGCCTAAGTGAAAGGCAGGTCAATTCTCTAAAAGCCTCCACAGCTGTGAATTATAAAGTCTCTAGGAAATGCAAAGCAGCCTTTATTAATGCAGACGTTCTTTATGGATTGAGAATGAAATAAATTGGAGGCAAGAGGGAAGAGGAAAGAGGTCAGAGAATGCAATTGCCTCTCAGGAGAGAGGTCAGGGAACCCAACTGCTTCTCAGTCTCTTGTTATCTTTCAAATGAGATATTATATGGAAAGGGATTTCCAGACTCATTTTTTTTTAGTTCAAATATGGCCTTAGACCCTAGCTGTGTGACCCCAGGCAAATCATGTAACAGTTTCTTCACTTGTAAAATGACCTGGAGAAGGAAATGGCAAAACGCTCTGGTATCCCTGCCAAGAAAATCCCAAATGAGGTTACAAAGAGTTGATACAACTAGAAAATGGCTAACAACAAAGATATTGTAAAGACAAATAACTTAGAATTGTTTAGGAACTCTGATCAACCCAAGAACCCACTGTAATTCCAGAGGACATTGAAACATACTATGTACTTCCACATAGAAAAGTGATGAAGCGAGAGTTCAAAATTAGTGATTTTTATTTTGGATAAAGCCAGTGCAGGAATTTGTTTCACTTTGTAATAGGTTTTGATTTTCATTTCTTCTCAGTGAGGGAAGAGGGAAGTGGGAGGAAGAGAATTCAGAGCTGAAAAAAATTGAATTTAAATTAATGAATGGTAAAGACAGGAGGATAAACAAGAAATAGTAGTATAGTGGAACTTATTAGGAATATAGTAGAAGATATTAGTAGGGGAGTATTACTCAGTGTCATCAAATCTCAGAATTTCTTATTTAGAAAGGAACTCAATAATGGCCATCTACTCCAATCCATAATTGAAAAATAGTCTTACTCATTTGATGACTTGCCTTAATGATCCTTTTATCTTTTGAAAGAGGTTAGGAACTAATAAGAAAAAAAAAATCACTTCTAATTCTGCGTCTCAGTAACTTTAAAGGACTGGTTGCTGGGATGAAAATGGCAATAAATTGTGACTCTGTCCTAAAGTTTATGAGAGAGGAAATTCTAAATTAGGAGACAGCAGCAGATATCTAAAAGTTTAGATTACAGGTAGGAAGAATCACAAGAACTAACATTTTCATAGAAGAAGGCAGTCCAGGAGAAATGAAAACCTCTTTTCTTTTTTATCACAATATATACTTTCTCCTCACCACCCCAAAGCATGAGTCCCCCCCCCAAAAAAAATCCATTCCTTTAATTAGAGAGGCAACTAAAATTATCTTATGAACATTTGACTACTAGGTAAACAGAAATGCTTTCCCACACACACACACTTTCTTGGGCCTTTATCTTTGAATTTTTTTCTCACAGTTTCTGATTTCAACCCATATAATTCTGGAACATCATGAAGTTCTAAATAAAGGGCATTTTGTCTATTTTAATAGCAAAAATTTTATGACCTATAGTATTTTTGTTTACTTAAAAATCCTGAGTTTCTGGAATAATTTAGTTTTGTCAATTATTGTAAAAGACTGTTTTGTGAAATGTGCAAATGATCTTACTTAAATGGTCGTTTTTTATTTTTTTTGGTTTGTACTGTTTATTTAAAAGCATATTGTATTATTAAAAAAGATTGACATTAATAAAGTACAAAAGAAAAGAATTCTAATGAAAAGGGAAAGCATGAGTTCTCTTAAGAGAACAATATGGACAGCTAGGAAACTCATTGATCATCTTAAGAGTACATAAAAATTGTGCAGAAGATAGAGCAAGCATAAGAAAGAAAGAACATATAAAAAAGGAAGATACAGTCTTATTAAAATGGTGTTAGAAGCACTGGAATCTTAGAATCTTAGAATCAACTGAGGATAGCAAGTGAAGTAAAAATAGCTGTGGTTTTATTATTATATATTCAAGAAAGAGAAAGGTCAAAGAAAGAATAGGATTGGTGTTAGGGTTGAATAGAATGATACCTGATAACAGACAAGAGAGCAGAGCAGAGAAAGGGAGGGAGAAAGGGGGAAAGAGAGAGGGAAAAGAGGTAGTGAAAAGGGAGAGAGGGAGGAAGGGAGGAAAAGAGGGAAGGAGAAAAAAAGAAAGAAGGAGGAGGAAGGAAGAGGGAGAGATGAAGAGAGAAAGAGAGTGACAGAGACAGAGATAGTGACAGAGAAGAAGAGAGAGAGAAGAAAGAGAGAGAGAGAGAGAGAAGAAAAGAAAAAGAGAGAGAAAAAAAGAAAAAGAGAGAGAGAGGGAGATAGAGGAGGAAAGGAAGGAGGGACAGAGGGAGGAAAGGAAAGAAGCAAGAGCAAGACAGACAGACAGAGAAAGAGAGAGAGAAAAACTACCCAATTCTCATCTTCCTTCCTTTCTCACCTTCCTCCCTTTGTTTTGAAAATGAGAGGTTACAAATGTCCAAGAGGCACTTGGTACCCAAGAAAACAAAAGAAAACAATCAATAAAAACTTTATTGCTCTTGAGGAATTCAGGTCACTTGACAGAAATTTGGTGCATCTTTGGATACTTAAGAAGCCAACAGATGTCATTGCTGAGCCACCATCAGAGATTTTTGAACAATCATGAGGAAAAAGAAAAGAGTATTAGAAATGAACAGATGACTTCACTTCAAGAAAAAAAGAGTCTGCAAAGCTATAGATGAATAAATTTGTCCTTGATACTTGGAAAATTACTGAATAGATCATTTAAGAGATGGTTAGTTGGTAAACATCTAGAAAAGCAAGTGAAAATTAATAATATTATAAGACGTTTTAAGGTTTGTAAAGCATTTTGAATGTGTTAACTCACTAGATCCCTACAATAATCCAATGAGGTAAGTACTGTTATACCTGTTTTTCAGACAAGGAAACTGAAAGAGGTTATATGGCTTGTTGAGGGTCATCTGGCCACTAAGTGTCTGAAGCTTGCTTTGAATCAGTTCTTCCTGATGTTCAGCACCCTATGCACTGTGCCACCTAGTTGCCTAACATGGTTTCATCAACAACCATTTCAATTCTATTCCTTTTTTTAAATTGTTTTAAATTTATTTTTTATTTTTTATTTTTTTCTTTAATTTTGAGTTTCAAATGAAAATTATTTAATATCTGTTATCTGTTATAGATGTTATAATATTATTAGGTCAGTGATGAATAACAATATTGATGATTATTTTATTAATAACAATAATAACCTCTTTAAAGGGTTTTTTCTTTTTAAAAAATCTACATCCTCCCACTCTTACAAATATGACTGAATTATTTCCATACTCATCTTTGAGGTTAAATTTTAAAAAAAAAACTTTGAGGAGCAAAGCTCATTTGCCTTTAGATCCCTCTCTGTAGATGAGGAAGACAGATTCTATGATGAATTAAAAATGAAAGGAAGATTGGAGTTATGATTGATTTGATATAACCAAAAGACGAGAAAGTTTGTTTTATTGCTCAATGTGTTTTTCTGCTGTGAAGCCTTATTAATGCAAATTATCAAACTATGATGATGAGAAAAAATAATGCAGGATTATCTTTCCAATATGAAATATCACTATAGCAAAATAAAAGCAAGGTATGACCAAGATTATTGAAATCTAACCACTGTACTAGAGACTTTCCTATTCAGTTCTGTGTCGTATGAGAGCTCTAATAAATTAGGTCCTTTCAGATTGTAGCGTATTTGACAATTTTCTTATTGGAAACATTAACATAAGCAAATTATGTGTATAAATATTTGTAAAAGTCTGTGATATTAACACATTTTATGTTTGATTCTTCTCTATATGTGTGTCTCTTTTCTCCCTTCTTTTTCTTTTTTTCTTCTTTTTCTTTTTCTCCATTCTTTTCTGTATATGTCACTCTAGACTAATAGATAGAAAAGTAGATAATCCTGAAAATATACAGTTTCTCCATGTAATGAAAAAAAGCAGTGATCCAATTTATCATGCAGGATTGTCATAATAGCACTAAGGTTTCCAAGCAACATGAAGAATTAATTGTTTCATAGTTTTATTTTTTTAAAAAACTGTGATTATGTGGTAATTATTCAGGAATTGCTCATTAAATTCACATTAATATGAAGAGAATGAATCTTATGAATACATAATCCACAACAAGAAATTAAGAAATTATTTCCTTCTGCCAGGAAAGTGTTGATATTTGGCATGGAGATAGTTTTCATAATTAGTTTCTGAGATGTACCCAATGTGATTTGTGTGTACTTCAACCAAATTCACTACATCATAGTGTATATATATTGGATATACTGTGTTCTCTCCAGAGTCCTTACTATATTCTTCAAAATGACCTCTATACAATGTTTTATTTAACTGAGCCATGGCTTAACATCCCTTTATTTGCTCTTGGCTTAAAATATATCCAAAGTTAAGGTTTATATTCATGATTGAGTTATCAATATGTAGGCAATAGCAATATGGACTTTGGGGACTTGCTTATCATTAGGTTCTATATACCTAAAACATCCTTGTAAAATTTGAATATTTTAACTGTTATTTGGAGTCCTGTCTTGTTTCTTAAGTGAGATTATGTAGAAGGCTGGAACTCTGGAGAAGCATACTTGAAACTAGGTGTTAACTCAGTGGAATTGATGAGATGATGGTTCTCTAGTTCCCATATATACTTAGTACTTAGCATGGTGATGTCATGGTTCTCTAGTTCCCATATATACTTAGTACTTAGCATGGTGATGTCATGGTTCTTTAAGTTCACACATACTCAGTGTGCTGTAATGACGTAATTACAATAAGGTATATAAGGGCCAAGAAGGACTGGAAGGTAAACATTCTATCTTTGACCATTCTCCTGGTGGCTCTCCTGCCTCCTGAACTATGGGGGAGACTGGTTGAGACTGGCAGACTGTCAGGCTGCTGGGGGAAACTGGGAACAACCAGTCAGACTGTAAACCAGACTGCCTGAGACCATGGAGCAGACTGGTTCAGACTGGAAGACTGAAGGAGACAATAAAGACTTTGGACTTTATTCCTGACTATTCTTGTGGTGATTATTCTGCTGAGTCCAAAGCTGGTCCCCAGGTCCTCCAGAAAGCTAGCCCAGACATTACAGGGTAAAGCCTCACTTGAATATATCATAGTATTTTTTAAATTTTGGTTTGGTTTTTCACCCTTTGTTTTCTTTCATTAAAACTTTTCCCAAGATTTTTGCTTTGTCCAGGTTGCTGACAACCAGAAGAAATAGCTACATTTTTTTTAAACTCAGGTAAAGGTAGCCAATATCTGCCATACAACCCCCGAGCAGTGTATATGCATGAATGTGTATATATATATATATACACATATGTATGTATTATGGGGGAGAATATATCCAGGCTAGTCTCTTTTGAGTTCTGGTCCCAAATCTACCTTTTAGACAAATTACCTTTTATACATTTCCATCTTGGCCCCCCATAGATATCGAATGTTAAACAAGTTTAAAACACTCTTCTCCTCTCTGAAAACCACTCCTCTTCTGAATTTCCTTATTTCAAATGGTTTTCTTCCAATTTTCCAATCTTCCAGGTCTACTAGTTGCAATTTTCTATAACTCTTCACTCTCTCAATGACATTTCCTATATCAGTTGATGATACTATTGCTATTTATTTAGGCTTTCAAAGACTGAGTCTAATTTTGAAGTCCTTAATTCCCTTCTTTTTTATGTGATATTAGCATCATTTGAGTCATCATCACATCCAAAAGGAAGGTAAAGGTGAATTGTCAATATTCATTTCCATGGCACCCATATCCACACTTGGTTAAGAACCATTTCCATTTCTAAGCTGATTTTCTTATTACCTATGGGCTCACATCTTCATTGTCTTGGTGTCACATTTTCAAGTTATATACTCTGAAAAATTTTGTCTGTAGGATTCAATTTATTTTTATTTTATACTGTCATAGAAAACAAATAATCAGATTTGCAAGGATCCTTTCTCCATTTTGTATTTCTGTTCTTTTGAGGAAGATATGACTCCCAATATTGTTTATGAAAATAACCCTGACTTCCACTAATACAGAAACTTTCACAAACCAGCCTTCATTATGGATATCAAAAGGAAATTTATATTCATGCTCTTTTGACACCAATAATGAAGGATGAGTTGTGTTTCCCTGGGATCCAAATGGAAAACATTTTCTAAAGTAATAGTTGTTTTTTTGTTTTATTTTGTTTTGTTTTTGAGGCAATTGGGGTTAAGTGACTTGCCCAGGGTCACACAGCTAGGAAGTGTTAAGTGTCTGAGATCAAATCTGAACTCAGGTCCTCCTGACTTCAGGGCTGGTACTCTATTACATTTGTAATAGTTAACCTAAATTTGGCCTCTTTATTTTTTTCCTAGAGTGATTTGCTTTTCAGCTTGGTTATGAATATGAGAATCAAGTTAAGGGAGAGAATGCTAGAGATTCTAGGAGGCAGAAATAAATGAGCAGAAGTAACTTCTAGGCATGAGAGACACCGTTTGTACAAGGAAGGCAAAGAGATGATATACAACATATTGATTCTATGGGAAAGCAAGCTAGTGTAGTTAGAACAAGTAGTATATGAGGGATATAAAGCTTATGGACTGGAGTCTGGTTATGAAAAGTACTAAATGTCAAGGAGAGAAGATTGTATTTTTCCCCAGAAATGATAGGAAACTAATTTCTTGAACCAGGGCAGTGACATGATCAGACTTATGTTATATATGATATATGACAGCTATATTAATTTAGTAAGGGTAGTTTGTGAGAGACTGGGAGACTTTAGAAAAGGTACGTGGGAAACGTTGGAGGCAAGGACATCATTTAGTAGATTCTTATAAGAATACAAGTGAAAGGAACTGTGGCTTGAACTAAATTGGTGTCTATATGAGTGGAAAGAAAGAGAAGTATGGGAGAAACATTGAAAAAATAAAATGAACTACACTTTGTAACCAATTGGATCCATATTGATTATCCCAACTCCACAACAGAATGAAGAATGAGGAAGAGAAAAGAGTACAGTATGTTTCATGCTTTCAAGCATTGTTGACTGAAAGCATAGTGGCAGCCTCAACAGAAACAGTCAAGTTAAGAAGAGATTTGATTTTCAGAGAAAACATAATAAGTTCTGTTTTGAAAATATTGGATATATTTTATAACATAGTGATGTTGCAGACTTTGCTAACTAGAAGGAAGATGTTATCCTCATCAGAAATAGAGAATTTAGGGGAAAGGATGCATTTTGAGGTTCTGTTTGTAAATGCTAATTTTGAGCCACCTATGGAACATGAAAACATAATATTCAGTGCAAAGTTGGCGATTTGGTGCTCTGAGGAAAGATGATAATCCCTTTCTATCAAGGATACCTTCATTCTCCCTGCATTCCAAGCTGGAAACATTTAAGTCATATTTGACTAATTCTTTTTCATTCCGATCTCTATTTTGTCGCTTAATCTTAGCACTTATTTAAAATGCCTCTCTTTATTCACCTTTCTACCTTTCACATCCATTTTTTAAAAGTTTTTTTTTTTATTTTCAAAACATATGCATAGTTTTCAACAATTATCAACAATCAAATTTTTTTCTCCCTTCCTTTCCCTAGCCCCTCCCCTAAATGGCAAGTAATTCAATATATGTTAAACATGTGCAATTCTTCTATACATTTTTCCACAATTATCATGCTGCACAAGAAAAATCAAATCAAAAAGAAAACAAAATGAGAAAAATAATAAAAAGTAAGCAAACAATAACAACCAAACAAAAAGTGAAAATACTATGTTGTCTCTGGACACAGATGGCTCTCTTCTATCAGAAGACCATTGGAACTGGCCTGAATCACCTAGATTTTGAAAAGAGCCACGCCCATCAGAATTGATCATTGTAAAATCTTGTTGTTGCTGTATATAATGTTCTTTTGAGTCTACTCACTTCATTTAATATCAGTTCATATAAGTCTCTCCAGGTCTTTCTGAAATCATCCTGCTGATAGCTTCTTATAGAACAATAATATTCCATAACATTCATATACCAAAACTTAGTCAATTCCCCAAATGATGGGCATCCCTCAGTTTCCAGTTCCTTGCCACTACAAAAAAGGGCTGCTACAAACATTTTTGCACATGTGCATCCTTTTTCCTTGTTTATGATCTCTTTGGGATCCAGGCCCAGTAGAGACACTGCTGGATCAAAGAGTATGCACAGTTTGATTGCCTTTTGGACATAGTTCCATATTGCTCTCCAAAATGGTTGGATCAGTTCACAACTGTAGTGTGCTTTCTAGAGTCCCCAAACTGGAGTGCCAAACTGTACTATGCTTTCTAGAACCCCATGCTGGGGTATAGAGTGCTGAAAATATTGGGATGCACTGAGGTCGGGACTGCTGAGCGCTTGAGGCTAACTACTGATTGGACAATACTCTATGGGCATATGCTTGGAAAATGGTCCTTCCCATTATCCCTACTAGGTCCATGATTGGTGTATAGAGGATTGTAGGAGGGACTAGGGGGTGGAGAAAAGCTATCCAGGGACACACATGCTTGGCAGTAGATGGGAGAAAGTGCTTGCAGAGATTCTCTTTCATCCCCTTCACTTCTACCCCTAAAGACCAAGAATAAAGATGGACTTTTGCTTAGCCTGACTCCGGCTGATTCTGGGGTGTCCTGTGTGCTAGCACAGTTGTTACACTGGGGTGCCAAAATATACCATCCAGACTAGCTTTCTGGAGGATCTCAGGACCAGCCTGAGTACTTGGTCTTAGAGGAGGAGTGATGAGGCTAGAGACCCATGAGGATGGTCAAAGATGAAGTCCATTTATTTCAAGTCCTCTCAGCCCCTAAATACCTTAGTACAATTACATCACTACAACACACTGAGCATATGCCAACTATAGAGCCATTACATCACCATAGCACCACAGCACACTGCAGCAAGTGCTAACTATAAGCACACTGCTTATGTGTAAATATATATGTAAATGCTTCTTTACTGCAAATATCCTTTGCTTCAAGTAGAACACAGGTGGTCACACACACCCCCACTGCTCAGGAAGAGTGGATGCCCCAAGGGAAGATGGGGATCAGAACCAGACATTGTCAGCAGGTTCCCTCTGGGCTGAAGGGTCTTATACCTCACCCAGAGATCCCCTACTGTCTGTGGTACTCTAAACACAACTCCCCCAACAAGTTATTACTGTCCCAGTATTTCCACATCCCCTCTAACATTCAGCATTATCTTTTCCTGTCATTTTAGCCAATCTGAAAAGTCACACCCAATTTTATTAAGATTCTCATCAGCAGCTGCCTGGTCCACACACTATACACTTTAGTCAGGGAATGTGATATCATGGAAGAGATGCTGACCATTGAACCAGAACTCACCTGGGGTCAATGCTCACTGCTTGTATGACCCATGGGCTCATTAACCTCTTGTAATCTAGATTCTTCTCCCTGCACAATAATTAAAAACTCTTTTCACTAAGGGTCAAATAAATCTACTCTAATTTTCTCAACATGATCCTCTTTAATTTCTGGATGGCATTTGGCAATAGGGAGGTTCCCCTCCATTGGGATACTCTTCCTTTTTTTGGCAGTCATGATTACCACAGCTCTTAGCCTACCCTTCCTCTGTTTATTTATTGGATTGTTTTCTTTCCACCTAAGAATATTTGCTAAAGTTAATTCTCTGAGCCTCTATAGTCTTTTACTGGGAATTATCATCTCATTGAACTTCAGGTTTCCTCTCTATTCAATTGTTGCCATCATAGAAGTCTTTACTAATGACATTATCTTGAAATGCACGCTTTCATTTCCAACTCCTTGTTGGATATTAACACACAGCTATCCCCCCCCCATCAGTTCTAACTCATTATTAATAAAAAATAAACTCATCATCTTTCTTACCAAATCAACTGTATTCCTAATTGTGAATGGTACAATTAGTCCTATATTCTTTATACATAAATTAGGATTCAACCAGTTGATAGTGGCACCTACACTGGGACAATATGACACTGTCAGCTCAGTTAAAGAAAACAAGATTCAACAAGAGAAGCCTGCCCAGAGGATCATTTGAAAACACTGACACTTTAAAAAAAATAAACTTTTAGTGGCCCCCAAGCCACTCAAATTAAATCAAAAAAAAGAAAAAAAAAGAAAAAAAAAAAAAAAGAAAAAAGAAAGAAAAAAAAAAAAAAACACTGACACTTTATACTCTTTAATACTGATTCTGGTAGAATACATCTAACCCTTCTTCCATGTAACAATGCTTTGAATACTGGAGATTAAAGATCATTCCTTAGAAAAACTCTCAGTTATATGAACAATATAGTTGCCATTTTCTCACCATATCAATTGCTTTTCTCCAGAAGCTTTTGAGTTTTTCAATGTCCTCCTTAAAATATAACATAGACAATGTTCACAACATTTTTCTTGTAGTTCTCCACCTCTTTTCTGTGAAGGAAGAGTAATGTTTCATTTTCTGTTCTCTAGAACCTTCCCATTCCCACCCCACCTCATTATTCAGAATTTGAATCCCATAGGTAATCCACTCATTCACCCAAATTAATAAAACTTTACTGTAGTCATGGAGCTTATTTTGCTCTGTATTAATTTTTATAAATTTTCCTATTTTCCTCTGACTCCCTCAATACATAACTTCTTTTGTACAATAATATTCCATTGCTCTAATGTAATTCTTCAGCCCTGCACCAACCAATGGTTCCAAGTCTGTTATCAATCTTTTGCTTAAGCTTTAACAAATTAAAAGCACACTAAGAATTTCTGAACCTGTATATTGTGACAATTTCACTTCCTCTAATTACATACCCAATTCTAGGACAATTTTGTCATTTTCAAATGTGAAGCTTAAAATTATTTGAAATTTTTGGTTTCTGAAAAAATTGTTCAGTATGTACTATGTACAAGTGCCATATTCTGAGGGGGAAAGAAGAGTAAATAAGACATGTTCCCTAAACTCAAAGAGCTAACATTATATGAGGGATGAGAAAACAAAAATACAAAATAGATTAAATACATTTAACAGAGCAATGGAACAAGATTGCTTCCAAGATAGTGGCTATCAGGACCATGGACAAGAGCTAGGTTCTGATGGATCTAAAAACATATTAAAGATAGGGTTTCAACAGGTAGATATGGGAATAGAGGGGAATCAGTTCTAGATGTAGTTGCTAGGACTGGGATGAGTGAGATCAGTCATCTGGAAATAAATAGTATTTGAATATACTTCCACTTAAGCCCTTTGGACAGACTATAGTGGAAAGGGAATTTTATGAGTCTACCCTGAGTGCCAGAAATCTCATATTTGTAGATAACTATATTTTATACTACACCCTATCCATCCTCGAGTCATAGACCTTAACCCTAGTCTTATTTCTGGCTTAAGAATTCATTTCACTATTTGCTCACTCAGTTTTTAACCGTTGCCATTGTATGACATTTCTCTTCAACATGCAGAATACCTCCTCGTTTCTGTCATTTTTTACATTTTAAAGGGTCTATTTATGTCTTTTGTCTTTGCATTTCTGAATGCTTAATAAATGTTTGTTGAACATGAACCCATAACTTTTGATAGAGAACACTAGCCCAGCTCCAGTTGCACTCTTTGCACTAGAGTTGGAATGCTGAAGGAGTTTAGTTCTAGAGAGGACCTCACTGTCTGTATCTTTCCCTGCTGGATGACCTGAGCAACCTTTTAAGGCTCAGCTCCAGGTTCTCATTGATTGGCCAGCATTAGATCACAGTCCAAGCTGTATTTGGTCGTTGTTTTGGGCTATAATGGTTCAGAGTGAGTATAACTGTTTCTGTTTTGGCCAGAAACCTTAAAGGCCTTCCCCTCCCAGATTGATTTTTTTTTTTTGGATAGCTAAAAGGATACTCTTTGCTTCATTTCTTCCCTAGTCTTAATCATTTAATGGGTGTTGCCTCAGTTAAATTGAGACCTGTTAAAGATTTTAGCTTAAAAAGGCCAAGTTCTTCCTCTGCATCCAGGGGCATCTCTAGTCTGCCTGATCTCTATCTGGAGCCAGATGGCTCTGAGGGAGAGAATAAGGCTGTTAACTTTGCCCTGTCCTGACTCACTCCGATGCAATTCACTTGCACATCATGAGATCACCTTCAATATATCATGGTCCTCTTATGTCCCCATTTAGCATTCTCTATGTTAATGCCTAAGGTTTTTGAATTTCATGGTTCCTTCCTTTTCCTGTGCATTCTGTTCAAATTATTCTCTTTATGACTCATAAACCCTATTTTACTGGAGGATTATCTCATTAAGAATTGATATTGTTTTATGCTTTTTACTTATATAACCAAAGTCTGACCCATTAAAGAAAAAGATATATAAAAGCTTCTTTATTACTTAATGAAGAGAATAATCTGCAGCCTTGTTGATTCTGCAATATCTATCCATTATGAAGTGGGGTGTCTAGTTTACACAATGGATAGAGCAATGGACCTGAAGGCAAAAGGACACAGCTTCCTGAACTGAAATCTGGCCTCAGATACTCCCTAGCTGTGTGATCTTGAATAAGTCACTTAATCCTGTTTGTTCAGGTATCTCATCTGTAAAATAAACTAGAGAAGAAAAAAGCAAATTGTTCCAGCAACGGTCACGAAGAGTCAAACCTGAACGACAAAATCCATTAATGGTACTATTTCTGAGAATTCTGAAAACAAAGTCTTTTTTTCTGGTGGAATCTAAGAAATCGGACTTTCAAATGGTAAGATTTATTACAGTATATCATATTTCAGCTTGATATGTAGGGAAAAAACCACAACATACTAACAAGTACAGCTCTTCAGAAGTGTCATGGCTTATCTTAAGAGATTGACTCCCAAGCACTTCAAGTCCTCAAAGAGGGGTCAGTTCACAAATTTTTTTGTGATCTGATTAGAAAGATAGTTTAAGGTATGAGTTGGACCAAATGGCTATAAAGTTCTACTGCATTCTAAAGTTCTCAAAGTCTTTGATATTTGGGCTTTCAAGAAGAATCAACAATCTTTGGATTAATGAAATACTTGTAGGAAAGAGATATCAAAAAAGTACATCCATCAAAATAGAACATGGATAAAGGTTCAAGTTTTTCACCCCAATATTTGTCAGTTGAAATCTGAGGCATTCAAGATGTGACTCAAATAAGGACTTCCCATTCTTTAATGTACCAAATCCTGCATATTCCTGATTATAGTTCCATGATACTTGAATAGTTAGTTTTTGGCTGCTTGGAGTACTTTTTCCTTGATATGTGAGCTCTGGAATTTGTGTTTGGGAAGTTTACATTTTGAGATCTCTTCAGGTGGAGATGGATGGATTCTTTCAATTTCTATTTTGCCCTCCGGTTCAAATATATCAGAGCAATTTTCTTTGATAATTTCTTGAAAGATACTGTTCAGATTTATTTATTTTTTATTTTGGGTCATGGCTTTCAAGTAGTCCAGTAATTCTTATAGTATTTCTCTTGATCTATTTTCTAAGGCAGGTATTTTCCAAAGAGAAATTTTATGTTATTTTCTTTTTTTTTTTTTTACTTTTTTTATTTTATCTTATATCTTGATGTCTCATAGAGTCTTAGCTTCCAGTTGCTCAATTCTCTCTCTCTCTCTCTCTCTCTCTCTCTCTCTCTCTCTCTCTCTCTCTCTCTCTCTCTCTCTCTCTCTCTCTCTTTTTTTTTTTTTTTGGCTGAGGCAATTGAGGTTAAGTGACTTGCCCAGGGTCACATAGCTAGAAAATGTTGTCTGAGGTCAGATTTGAACTCCTGACTTCAGGGCTGGTGCTCTATCTACTGTGCCATCTAGCTGCCCCTCAATTCTAATTTTTAAGGAATTTTTTTTCAATAAGTTTTTGTACTTCCCTTTCCATTTTGTCAATTCTATTTTAAGGGAGTTATGTTCCTCATTAAATATTTTAAATCTTTTCCCATACTATTGACTCTTTCATGATTCTCTTGTATCACTCTCATTTCTTTTTCCAGTTTTTCTTTTACTTTTCTAATTTGCCTCTAAAAATCCTTTTAAAACTCTTCCAGCATTTATTTTGAACTAAATTACATTTTTCTTTGAGACTTTCCATGTAGCCATTTTGCTACTATTATCCTCTTCTAAGTTTATGTTTCCATCCTTCCTATTACCATAGTAATTTTTTAGAATGAATTTCTTTTTTTATTTTTTGCTCATTTTTTTTCTGTCTTTTTTTTTTCGTGATTTGGTGTTTTTACGTTAGGGCTGGATTCTGATTCTGTCATGTACCAAGCATTTTGTGCTGGGGCCCAGGGTCTTTCTGCTCAGGACTTGGCTGTTTGCTTTCCCTGGAAGGGAGGCTTTCCTTCTGGCTTGTACTATGGGAAGGCATCTCCCTGTTGGTTGCTCCTGCTGGCCTGATCCAGGGTTGGGGTCTTTCTGCAGGGCCAGCGGCTTTCTGCTGGCTGGGTCTGGAAGAGGGATCTTATTGCAACCCTGACCGAAGGATCAGGCCCTGCTGCTGGGTTGCTATGGAAACAGCGCATCTCTGCTAGCAGGTTTTAGAAGAGACATCTTTTTGTTGGCCTGCCCCAGGATTAGGGGCCTGCAGCTGGGTTGCTATGGAAACCGAGTCTCCTGGGTGGCAGGCCCCGGGGGAAGGGCTTCCCTGTTGGCTAGCCCCAGGCCTGGCTTCACTACTGGTCAGCAATGAGGTCAAAGCCTCGCTATGGGTGGGGTTGCTGAGCTAGGGCTGCACTCTGCAGTGCTACACATGCTTCAGGTTTGCGGATTTACAGGAAGGAGGGGCCAGGCCCCCTGCTGTGAATCTGGCTGCAGCTTTTGGATCTCACTCCCCTCCCACCCCAAGGAGACAGACCTTTCCTGCCAGGCTGGTAAGCTGTGTCCCTCCCTGACGTCTTGGCACTGTAAATCCACCCTAAACTTTAATGAGGGCAGCAAAGACAAAGCTCATACTCCCTGAAGATGAGTCTTGTATAAACTGGGTGCTGTTCAGAGAGTAAACAAAAGTCAAAAACCTCCCACTTGGGGGGTTCCAGCCCAAACTAGATAAGACTTAGGCGGCTAGGATTGATCACATTACTGGGTGAAGCCCTTCAGAGCCTTACCTGGCCTTTCAGCAGTGGGGTCTTGACACAAATAGGAACAGGGATAGATCACAAATTCATAATATATTGAATAATATAATTGAATAGCCCTTCAAACACATTTTGGATGGGAGCATAAATAAAGCCCTGAATAGGACCATGGAGCCAGAGTCCAACCTTCCCATTTTAGAGATTATTGGAAACAAAATTCTGCACTTTAAAAGGGCTCAGTTAATGAACAGACTCAGGATGAGTAAAGCAGTTTAAATCTTTAATACAATTCTGTAGGAAGTAAGTTGGAGCTCAAGTGAGCACACACACCCTACAGAGGCAAGAGTGAGTCTTACAGCTCTTCTCCCAGTGCCCTCCTTCATCATCCCACTGGGGTGATTTGGTAGAAGATAGATGTTGGGGCAATTTTTTGTCATGTTAGAAAAATTATTCCCGTTAGGAGTGGGATTCCTTGTGTTACTTCAGTATTCAGAAGTGGTAGGGATAATGAAGTCAACACACTTTCCTATAACACCACCTTTTAATGTGTTCCACCTCCCCAGACATCCATTGCATGTGGCTGTTCAACTCCACCCAAAGGTGAGGAAGTTAATATTAATATGGGCTTTGGCTTCTGGCTTTTTTAACCACACAATCAGGTTTACTGAGGCTTAGTTGATTTCAGGAATTCCCCTCCTCCAGATTATTTCCTGTTTCGGCCATCTGGTTTTCCTCTATGATAACATAAATTTCTATTGTATCTCACCAAATTAAGAAACTGAGTCACAAAAAATCCCCAGGACCAGATGGATTTACATGTGAATTCTACCAAACATTTAAAGAACAATTAACCCCAATGCTATGTAAACTATTTGAAAAAATAGGGATTGAAGGAGTCCTACCAAACTCCTTTTATGACACAGACATGGTACTGATACCTAAACCAGGTAGGTTGAAAACAGAGAAAGAAAATTATAGACCAATCTCTCTAATGAATATTGATGCTAAAATCTTAAATAAAATATTAGCAAAAAGGTTACAGAAAATCATCCCCAGGATAATACACTATGACCAAGTAGGATTTATACCAGCAATGTAGGGCTGGTTCATATAATAGGAAAACTATTAGCATAATTGACTATATCAATAACCAAACTAACAAAAACCATATGATTATGTCATAGATGCAGAAAAAGCATTTGATAAAATTCAACATCCATTCCTAATAAAAACACTGGAGAGCATAGTAATAAATGGACTTTTCCTTAAAATAGTCAGGAGCATGTATTTAAAACCATCAGTAAGCATCATATGCAAGGGGGAAAAACTGGAAACTTTCCCAGTAAGATCTGGAATGAAGCAAGGTTGCCCACTATCACCATTATTATTCAATGTCCTATTCCAAACTCTAGCCTCGGGCAATAAGAGTTGACAAAGAGATTAAAGGCATTAGAGTAAGCAATGAGGAAACCAAACTATCACTCTTTGCAGATGATATGATAATATACTTAGAAAATCCCAGAGATTCTACTAAAAAGATACTAGAAACTGAGTCACAGAAGGTGATTCTTCTCTAGAGTGACAGAGATAGTGAGCAGATGAGGCAGGATTCCAGCCCAGATTATTCTGATTGTAAAACCAGAAGCCTATCAATCACCTAGTCCTTCCTCCTCCACATACTCTGCATATTTATCGATTTGAATTAAAAGTGACTAAACTATCCATATGTTTTAGCTACTTTATAAGATTTATGACCCAAGGAATAATAACAGTAATGAAAATAATAACAGCTAGTATTTGCATAGTAACTATGTATTCAGAACTTGTTACAAATGTTGACTTATTTGATTAACCCTTCAGTGCATGGAGGTTAGGGCTATTATTATGTCTGTTCTACACATGGAGAATATTCTGACAGGAATAGGTTAAGTGACTTGCCTGAAGTCACATAGAAAGGGAATTTGAAACTGAATTTGAATTCAGATCTTCAGATCTAGTGTCTTCAAGCACAGCATTCTATCCATTCTGTCTCATAGCTTCCAAAGAAATCATGACAGAAAAACATGTCCAAAAGAAATCAAATTTTTTTTTTCCAGTACTCTTTGTGTGTCAGCAAAGAACAGAAAATAAAGTGAAATACCAGACAAGTAGAGGCTGACTGAAGAATTTCAATAACATGTGATTGATTTGGAATATTATTGGAGAGTAAGGACAAACATTAGGATTTCAAAGAAGAATTCATTATATATTATATAGAGAGTTTGCAATTTGGATGTTGAAAAAGATCTAGTCTATAGCAAGAGGCTGCATTAATGAAATCCCTAAGTTTTACCTCCAGCCCAATGGCTCCCATGTACCCATGAGAACCTTCCCCCAATCATTGCTTTTATGAGCCTTCTTTCCAGTAGAGATATTATCATATTTAATGATATCCCTCTTCCAGAGAAAGGCTTGTCCCCACTGAACACCTTCATAAGGCATCTCTCCACTCTGAATCTTATGCTGGAAATAGATAATATCTACCTGAAAGTCTTTCCACAATAAATACACTGTGAACCCTCTGTCCAGCAAGACGGCGATTCTCTTTGAAAGCCTTTACCCATTGATTACATTCAGGATGTTTCTCTCCAGTGGGAATTCTCTGGAGGCCAATAAGGAATGATCTGTAGCACAAAGTTTTCCACATTAATTGCATTAATAAGGCTTTTCTTCAGGATAAATCTTGTAGGGTATAATGAGATCTGAAATCCAGACAGCGCCTTCCCAGATTGGTGAATGCACACATTTCATTCCAGTTTGAATGTAGGTTGGTGGATTGAAAATGAGTCATGAGAAGAAGTCATTCCACATTGATCCCATTCAAATGTTCTTCCCAGTATGAACCTGGGAATTCTACCTAAATGCCTTCCCACCTTCAGTACATATAGAAAACTTTTCTGCAGTTGAACTTTGCTGTTATCCAGCAATGTCTGAACTCAGGCTGAAGGCCGTAGTGGGGGGCTGCTTGTTTGCCTTCTCACTTTCAGTGTCTGAAGGCCATGGGGGCTGCCTGAATGCCTTCCCACCTTCGTTCCCCAGAGAAGGCACTTCTGCACTCTAACTCTGCTGTCGTCCAGTGCCCTCTGAACTGCAGCTCTGAAGGCCATTTCCCATTATTTCCCTGATACCAGTGCAATTCAGGAGGCTTCTCCAGGGACAAAGTTCTCCCGTCAAGCAAACCACTTCGTCCGTCCCCCACCTTGATCAAAGTCCTCCCCCCAGTCCTTTTCTGACACGGAATTGGGGCTGCACATTGTCTGACCCCCTTTCCATCTTTAGCCCGTTCTCTCTGATCCTTGGGATGTTGCTCTCCCTTGCTCTCAGTCCCAGAGTTCTCCCATCTTTGCTGTCTGGCTGGGGACTGGCCTGGGAGGCGTGGTCACCCTGACTATGAAACCCGGGGGCGTGGTTTCGCTGTTGCCGGTCAGCGCTGGGGGCGGAGCCTCCCCTTGGCCTGCACGGGGGGCGGGGCCTCGCCGTCCGCCTATTCCGGGCGGCGGGCTGGTTGGGCTGGGGCGGTCCGCCGGGATATGGCCCGGGGTCTGAGCCTGGCTGCAGGCCCCCCTGCGGTGCCGCCGGTCCCCCCCGCAGTGCGGCTGCTGCTGGTTCACCTCCCCGCTCTCCCCGCCCAGCGGCGCAGACCCCTCCCGCTGAGCTGGTAAGTCGCTTTCCCGCTCCTCCACCCAATCTAAGGCATGTAGGGGGCTTTTCGGGGGCAGTTTGGGAGGCTCCGGGGAGATCGCGACTCCCCCCAGCGCCCGGGCACCGGAAGTGGAGCACGTGAGGCTGTGTCCAAGCTCTCTGCTCGGTCGTCCCGGCTGGATCTCGGATCCGCCGCCTTTTCGGTCCCTGTGGCTGAGCAGCCCGGGGTTGGTTTGCGGGCGCTCCGAGCCGGGAGCCCGTTTGGGCAAAGGATCCCTCGGGATTCCCGACTTTGCAGGATCTTCCGCCAACTTTGGAAGCCGGACTCAGACGCACCCGCTGCCTTGTAGGATTTGCCTCTGGGCCGGGATGTGGGAGACAGTTGGATTGGGTCAGAGACCCAGCGAGCCGGTGGGGACCGGACGCCCGAGCCCTTCCATCTTTTTGGCAGTTCCTGCGCTTGGGGCGGCATTAGGAAAGTTGCAGTTTTGCCAGCGACGTGTCCCGTATCTCAGCAGGGCCAACCCCGGCCGTGCGAACGCCAAGCAACCTGCTAGCAAGCAGGAGCCAGGACAGGTGGGCGCTCCCTGGGACCCCGCGGCCCACGGGTGCCCGGCCTTGCGGAAGGGAGCGGGGCCCTCAGCGTGATGCTCCAGGCTGGCCAAGCAGAGCCACCGCAGCGGAGCAAGGAGGCAGGGGACGGCTGTTAGCAGTACATCGCTCCCCCGGCCTTAAAAAGCCCCAAAGATTAGTTTTGTCCTGAAAGGGTCACAGGAACCTTTTGCGTGCTCAGCACGGTCTGCTCCTGCTGCTCCTGGGCTGCCTGGCTGCAGATGCTCTGCCCAGTGGAAGCTGCGGTACCGGCCTTCACCCGGAGCATTTCCCCTAGAAGAGAGTTCCCCTGGTAGCTGTAGTGGCTTTGCTAGTCCACAAAAGCCAGAATTGTTTTCTGAGGCTCTAAACCACTTGTAAACAGGCTTTGTTCTCTAATCCACAATTAGTCATTGAAAGGTTCCCTACCCTCAGGGCGGCCTCTCTGATCCCCTTGCAAATGGGCTGGAGCTTGTTGGGATGCAAAGCTTGGTTACCGACTGTGGCCCTGGGCCTGAGCTTCCCCTGCACCTCCTGAAGTTTCTAAGGGGAACCTCTCTGGATGGGTCAGGCCAGATCCTAAGGCTCCATGTGCACTTGTTACAGATTTGGAGACAGTACAGCTGCCCCTCGAGTGTAAAAAGTCAGCTGAGACAGCCAAACTTAGGGCAGCAGAAAGAAGTCAGAGAGTTCTTATTAATGCTGGATCCAAGTATGTTTTTATTATGTCTCATGTAATTGGACAAAACCTGAGGAAAAGCAGAGGATTTAGGACCTCCCATAAGCCTCCAGAGGTACACTGCTCATTATCCCCCTCCTGGAGGCTCCCAGAGAAATTATTAGGCCTCCCCTGACCAAGATGATCCTGTTTCTAAGGTCCTGGAAAGGCTAAATTAGGTGGTGAAGGAAGCAGCCAGAAAATAAGAAACTGAGGACCTTTCTGCAAGCCTAGGGAAGTGAGGGTGAGGTACCCCGAGGATTTATAGACTTGTGACAGCTGCAGAGATTCTAAAGTAGAAAAAGAATGGAAGCAGAGAAAACCAGAGGCTAGAGCGCATGCTTCCTTACGTTACTTGGAACATGGGTATTCTGTCACAGCATAAGATGAATCATTTGGGGTGAAGAGATCAAGAAATATCACTGGGACAATAACTGAACAAATGTTGGCATATGAATTTAACTTAATGCAAATATGCCTTTCAAAAAAGGCCATTTCACTGAGACTTAGGAAAAGCTGTCAGGACTTAATGAGTACAATCAAGGAATTTATAATCAATAACAATCCTAACATGGTAGGTTGGCCCAGTGTGGGGCAGAATCAGAGAGACACATCACTGTGACTTCAAATGTGAAGTCAAAGGCTTGCTAGCTGTGTGACTGTGAGCCAGTCACTTCATTCTGTTTGCCTTAGTTTCCTCATCAGTAAAATGAGTTTTATCTCATCAGTAAAATAGAGAAGGAAAAGTTTAGGACCTTCGCCAAAAAGGGTCACAAAGAGTCAGAAAGGAATGAAACTGAAAAACAAAAAAGCCAGAAACTTTGAAAGACATCACAACTTTGTAAAGCAGTATAGCAGAGCACTTACAAGGTCCAGGCCATCTGTCTTTTGAGTGAAAGATGATTTACATGAAAAATGATTCTACATGATGTGGAATAAAAAAACAGGGAATTAAAAAAACACAGTGTGAGAATTTATTTTGCTTGATCAGATGATTTTATTATAAATATTTTATTTTTTGTTGTTGTTTTTTCTCAAAAAAATTGGGTAGGAAATTTCATAGCAGTGTATGGGGACTAGGAAGAGGATTTTCATCACAATGTCCTCAAAGAGATGGATTTTTTAAGAATACACATAAGAGAACAGGACTGAAGGCCAGAAGGGAATGAGACAGTTTTGAAAGTGGCACCGTGAATTTTTTAATTACTCAAAAAGAGAATGTTAGAGCTTGTTTCATGTGCAACCTCTTTTTCCTTTGGTGATACAGGAAATACTCTTTTTATGTCATGCTTGAGAATTTCAAATTTTTAAAGTTTATATATGGATGATTTTCTTTCTGTCATTCTCATTCATTTGAAGAGAGAACAGGAAATGAAAAAGTAACTTGGATATAACTTTCTCCACCTATTAGTGTTTTGGAACATTTTTTTCATGGGTTTTATAGATAGTTATATGGTTTTGAATACTTATATCATTTTAGCATTTAACTGTTGGCAGTGTGACTCCTGGTTCACATTGAATACCTTGTATACAAATGACTTTTATTGGTTATTTTTCATGTAACATTTAGTATATTTTCCATTCTACAACTTCCATTTTTATTTCATTGTTTTTTAGTTATATCTAATTCCTCATGACCCTATTTTTGTGTTTTCCTTGACAAAGATGCTGAAGTGATTTGCTTTTTCCTTCTGCTGCTCATTTTACAGATGAGAAAACTGAGGCAAACAAGGTAAAGTGACTTGTCTAGAGTTACACAGCTAGGAAATGTGTGAGGCTGGTTTTCAGTCCAAGTTTTCCCGACTCCGGGCCCTGCTCTCTATCCACTGTACCACCCAATGGCGGTGAATACATGTAATTCTTTGGCAATCTTACCCTGTTTTCCTATCTATCCTTGATTTCCTTAGACCAGTTGGTTTCCTGGTCCATACTGGATGCTCTGTTGTCTCGATTCTGGCCCCCACTTTGAATGAAGTGAATGAAGCCTTTGAATGAAGGCTGAGTCTGCTGAGACTAAGTTGGCTCAAAGGTATGACTTTAATATACACTCTTCCAGGTGCAATTTTATAGTTTTCACAATCAGTGGGCAGATAAATTGCCATAAAAAGCACTTCTATAGTAAAAACAGACTTATGTGTGCTACAACTCCCTTCCCCCCCCAAATATTCACACCTTTAAGGGGTCTCAATTGCTCAGTGATCCTACTTCATTACTTTGGAATTATATAACCTTCTCTCAATGACTTCTTTCTCAGGGCTGTTAAATTTGAAGGCCCTGCCCCAAAAGAAGGCTCCGCAGGCATCTGGGAATGAACTTTACAGAAAAGGAGATTTTTACAAGGTTTTTTATACTGTTTCCACACAGTAAGCTATTCTTATTATTCATTTCAAAGAAAAATAAATCCAATGAAATACTTAACAGTTTTCAGCATAGTACCCACAGTCTTTAACAACTTAATCCAAAATTTTCAGCATTCAGATCAAAAGGAGAGTTAATCTCCTAATAGGTGCCATTTGTTGCCTTGGAACAGGGTTACTCAGCCAGATCATTAGCTCTGGCCCCAAGCCTCCTTGGGAGGGTGGGGGGAGCTCTGATGCATAAGCTGAAGTGCAGGGTGGAGGATCTGACACAGGGATTGGAAACCCCTTCCTGCCCCCTCGAATCTCCCTGGGAGCATGGGAGTTTGAAGAGGGACAGAAGAGAGAATGGGAGGCAGTCCCCTGGGGCACCTTCTCCCAAAGGGCAGTGCTAGGGCATTCCACAGTTGGGGGACTCCTTCAAGTCATCACCTTCTGAATCCTCCTAGGCCAGCCCCCTTCCCAGGCAGCAACGGGACAGACGTGTGTCCCTGGATTCTTGTCCCTGCTGGGCTCAGCCTGAAGAAGACCTGGAGCCGACTCCAGCAGGGGGCCTGAGGGTATGGCCCCCGGAACCTGCAGACCCCCCTGGCAGGTGAGTGCAGGGTGATCACTGGCTGGTCCAAGACCCCCTTTCCCCCCACCATGGACATCTTTATAGATACAGAGCATTGTCTGTGAAGCTGCCTATCTATTTTATCTAATTATTGTTTCTTTAAATAAATGTGTCTATGGTGAAATAGAATATATCAGTAACAACACTGTCCTGCCCTGTTCTATTTTGAATTGTTTCATGAACTCTTTCATCTCCAGCAATAATCTTTGCTCTCTATTTTGGGAGCACACACACACACACACACACACACACACACACACACACACACATACACACCCCTTCCCCTTTCTCTAGATTTCTTTTAAAAAGCTCTCCCTTATAACAACCGAAGGTCAAGGAAAAGCACTTCCCACAGTCCTCTGGTCTGGAGTGCCCAGCCTTGATATCTGTCCAGCTGTTGAAATCAGAGCAAAAATGTTGGGGACTAGGAAAAAAGGCATTGGAAGATTACACAAAGAGGTTTTGAGACCGAGAGAATGCAAGCATTTAGCCAATAAATGTTTATTAAATGCCTGCTGTATACCAGGCTGAGCTTAGTGCTGTATATACAAAAGGAGTCAAACAAGGATGCTCTCCTCTAAGAGCTTACAGCTTACAGTGAGATCACAAGCAAGCCATAGACAGGATAAATAACAATCTATAAAGGCTAGCCAAAGAAAATGCATCGTCTAGCAGGGGTCCTCAAACTTTTTAAATAGGGGGCCAGTTCACTGTCCCTCAGATTGTTGGAGGCCGGACTATAAAACAAAAACTTTGTTTTGTGGGCCTTTAAATAAAGAAACTTCAGAGCCCTGGTTAAGGGGGATAATCGTCCTCAGGTGCCGCATCTGGCCCGTGGGTCGTAGTTTGAGGATCCCTGGAGAGATAGAGCATCTTTCCGGATTGCCAAGGAACCAATATTACTTGAATCTCAGCAAAGAGAAACACGGTATAAGAAGGCTCTAAAAAAACGAGTGATTTCTAAGTCACAGAGGTTTTGCATGCAAGATTTTGCATGTAATCCTAGAGGTGATAGGGAGTCATTGAAGTTAGTTGATCAGGACAATCACATGCTTAAACCTGTGATTTGGAAAATCATTTTGTCAGCCCAATCAAAGGTGCAGTGGAGTGGGGAGCCAGCTACCAATAACAACAAACTATTGTTATAGTCCAAAGATGAGGCGATGAAGGTCTCCACCCATGTGTTTGCATCCTCAGAGCAGGAAAGGGACTTTATTTGAGAGAATTTGCAGAAGTGAAATGAAGAGGCTTGGCAATTCATTGGAAAAGAGTAATAAGGAATAGGAGTTGAAGATGATACCTAGGTTGTGAGCACCTGGGACTGCTGGGGGAGATGGGAAAGCTTTAGGAGGAAAAGATGAAGTATGTCTATTTTTTTCATTCAGGATTATACTTATTTGTTGACTTTATTCCAAATGCAAATATAAGTTGCTTTTCTACATTAGCCCCCCCCCCTTTTTAATGGCAATAGTTTTTTAATGACTGATTTTAAGTGTTGGCTCCAAGATTCCTAAGTCATATGACCTTCATCAGATCCCCTCTCTATCCTACTGTCTCCTTTAGAACATTGATGCAGGTTAGACTTGATAAATTCTGAAGTCTCTTTCAGCTGTAAAGCTTTGAATTTTGATGGTTAGGAGTCCCTGACATTCAAGGATGTGGCTGTGGACTTCACCCAGGAGGAGTGGAGCCTCTTGGACCATTCTCAGAAAGAGCTCTACAAGCAAGTCATGCTGGAAAACTCCCAGAACCTGCTCTTCCTGGGTAAGCACAACTCCCCAGAGGAACTCTGAATTTGCTATCACAGGAGTGTCTTCCTCGCTTCCCTAAAATTCAGAGGGTTTTGAACTTTTGTCAGTTATTAGAAATGTCAATGTGATTGTGTGCCCACAGGGTCATTCTGCCACTTGGTTTTCCCTACCGAAGGTCTTTGCGTTTTGTGATAGAAAGCTGGGACTTTCCTTTGTTGTTTCCAGAGCTGTTTCTTTCCTATTTTAGGAAGCTATGGGTTACCAAACAAACAAGTGTTATAGACTACTGGACTTGGAACTAATCTCAGAGATTATCTATCCTAGTCTCTTTCTGAGCAAGAATTTGTCTGTAGAATCTCTGCAAATTGCTCATGGGCTTTTCCTTGAAGATGGGGAGTGAACCCCCTTTCTAACAAGGTCACCGCTTCCTCTTTGGGATGGGTCTAGTTTTTAAAACAGCAATTCTGCTGCACAGTGAGCCTGGAGTCAGGAAAATTATTCTTACCAAATTCAAATCTGATCTTGGACATGACCTGCGTGACTTCTTGATTAGTCACTTAAGTCTAAATCTCAGTTTTCTCTTCTGTAAAATGAGCTGGAATAGCAAATGGCAAACCATTCCAGCATCTTTGCCAAGGAAACCCTCAATGGGATCAGGAAAAGTCTGAAGTGACTGAAAAATGACTGAACACCAAAATCTTTAAAAAGCTTTCTTGTTAGCAAGCATAAATTTATGCACAAGTCTTGCTTTGTTTGGTAAGTTTATCTTTTTTTCTTAATTCTCCCCCCAAATACCAGCACAGAGAGGAACAGAGGAAGAGAAAGGAATAAGCATTGATATAGACCTCCTGTGCTCCAGGTACTGTGCTCAGTGCCTTAGAAATGTGATCTCATCAGGTCCTCAAAATACCCTGTGAGTTGGAGTTATCACTCCAGTTTGCAACCAAGAAAATTTAAACAAACAGGAGCACAGAGATGCTATGTCTGAGCTTGGATTTGCACTCAGGTGTTTCTGAATCCAGGTCCAGGGTTCTCACCACTAAATTTCCCAGCTGCCTCTAATTTCTAGCTAATGGAAGCTATAGAATGTGTCCATGTTTCTATGAAGGAGGTAAAAACATACTTTTCTAGCTCCAAACTGGCTGCGGGATCTCTTTTTCATCCTTAAGCTTCTATCCATAAATACCATGTAAACCATCCTTGAGAAGGATCCCTAGGAATCATCCTGTGCTCCTTGCTTCCATTTCCCCTTTCCCTAAGAAGGAGCAAAATGTAAGTTTCTATCCTCATCCCTTCTATATTCTCCGTGGCCAGGAATCCCAATTCTCAAAGAAGATTTGCTCTCCCGTTCTGAGGACAAGGATTCATCGCGGATCTTGGATCCAAAAGGCCCAAGAAATTCGTGTCTGGGTGAGTGAGATGGAAGCAACTATATGAGAGATGTTCTCTCAGAAACATCTGTGTGGTGATGAAGGGAATGCTGGGCTTGGAGCAGAAACATCTGCCTTGGAATTCTTTTTCATATGCTTTTTATTAGCAAGATGATCCAAGAAAAGTCACTGAATCTCTGAGCCTCAGAAGAATAATTAGCAAAATCATTTGAATAAAGGATTAGAATTAATGGAGAAAGGCCATGGAGTGCTGAGGATGGAGCCCAGGCAGTCCTAGGATTTAAGGTCTAGTGTCTCCTGCAGGGCTGTGGGTCATGTCACTCGGTTCTTATGAGCTCATGGCTTCAGTTGTAAAGTGTAATGAGAATCCTATCCATGCCACAGGTTTATATTGTGAGCATCCAATGTCCTTATTGAAGTTCTTCATAAATTAAATCACTTTTCAGATATGAGTTCATGACATTTTCAATGGATTGATTCTGTCCATTGTTTGAAAACTCCTTTTTTTGCCCAGAAAGATAGAATATGTCAGCTTACTTTCTTTCCATGGAAGGAAGAGGTTTATATATATATATGGTGAGGGGAGGTGTCTGTATATTATGCTTCTTTATTTTCTTCAGATGCAGAGACCAAATTTGAAGTGAATGAGACTACTTTAAAGCTGAGCATTTTTGTGAAAAAATCTCATCAGCAAAGATGGATGAGCAACGGTCCCTGTGACTTCAGTTTGAGAGAAATCTGTGACTCAGATATCAAGAGAGAAAAAAATCTAAATAATCACTGTCAATTTGATAAAGATATAAAAGGTTTCTGGCAACATCCAGGCTTAATTCAATGTAAGAAAATGACCTCAGGAAATGATTGCTTTCAGTATAATAAAGATAGGGAATGCTTTACTAAAACAGATGAACCTATGCAGTGTTCTGAGAAGCCTCATGAAATGCAAATGTATCAAGGTAATCAATGGGAAATGGCCTTCAGCTTGAGTTCAGACATCATTAGACATCAGAAAAGTTATACTGGAGAAATGCTTTATATAGGAAATGAAAATAGGAAGACCTTCAGCCAGAACTCAAAGCTTATTGACTATCAGAAAATTCACACTGCAGAGAAACCTTATGAATGTAATCTCTGTGGACAGACTTTCACAAATAGGTCCTGTCTTTGTATACATCAGAGAATCCACAGTGGAGAGAAACCATATAAATGTGATCAATGTGGAAAGGCTTTCACACAAAACAACAATCTTTTGACACATCAGAAAATCCACAGCGGAGAAAAACCTTATGAATGTAATCAATGTGGAAAGACTTTCACGCAAAACAACAATCTTTTGACACATCAGAAAATTCACAGTGGAGAGAAACCTTATGAATGTAATCAATGTGGAAAGACTTTCAGAACAAAATCCACTCTGGCTATTCATCAAAGGATCCACACTGGAGAAAAACCTTATCTATGTAACCAATGTGGAAAGACTTTTAGACAGAAATCCACTCTTTATCTTCATCAGAGAACCCATATGGGGGAGAAAACTTATGATTGTAATCAATGTGGAAAGACTTTCACAACAAGGTCCACTCTTTATTATCATCAGAGAATACACACTGGAGAGAAAACTTATGCTTGTAATCAGTGTGGAAAGACATTCACAAAAAAGTCCACTCTTGCTTTGCATCAGAAAATCCACACTGGAGAGAAACCTTTTGAATGTAATCAGTGTGGAAAGGCTTTAGCTTATAGGGCCCATCTTATTAACCATCTGAGGATCCATACTAGAGAGAAACCTTATAAATGTAATCAGTGTGGAAAGGCTTTCCGACAGAACTCTGGGCTTGCTGTACATCAGAGAATCCACACTGGAGAGAAACCTTATATATGTAATCAGTGTGGAAAGGCTTTCACCCAAAATTCCAATCTTTTGATACATCAGAGAATCCACACTGGCGAGAAACCTTATGAATGTAATCTGTGTGGTAAAGTTTTCACCCAGAATGCCAATCTTTTAACACATAAGAAAATCCACAATGGAGAGAAACCTTATAAGTGTAATCAATGTGGAAAGACTTTCAGTGTGAAATATAGTCTTCATGAACATCACAGAATTCATACTGGAGAGAAACCTTATAAATGTAATCAGTGTGGAAAGACTTTCACAAAAAGGTCCACTCTTGCTAGCCATTTAAGAATCCACACTAGATAAAACTTTATATGAATGCAGTCGATGTGGAAAGACTTTCAGATAGAAGTCCACTCCTTATTTACACCAGAGAATCCACATTGAATGGAAAAAATATGATTGTGATTGATGTGAAAAGTTTTCACAAAAAAGTCTACTCTTCCTAGACATCAGAGAATCCACACTAAGAAAAAAAAACTTTTTTAATGTAATCAATGAATAGACTTTCCAAAAAGAAATTCAATCTTTTTGTATGTCAGAGATGTCACATTGGAGAGAAATCTTAGCCTTCAAGGAGCAAACATCCCTTATTTTCCCAGCAGAGAATTCCTAGTAGATAGAAATTATATCACTGTAATGAATGAGGAAGGATATTCAAATGGAGTACAGAGCTTGTTCAATAGCAGATCATTCATTTTACAGAGAAGGGTTATATGGACTCAATAGGGGAAGCCATCTCTTACTTTCCATCAAAGGATTCCTATTGGAAAGCCTTATAAATTTGCTCATTGGGGGTATATATTCCTCTGGTAGATGGAGATGACTAGACAGCAAGGTAGAAAAAAAGGCCAGTAAGAGAAATGCCTTTTTACAATGTCAAAGTCTTTATGTAAAGTTCATAAATTGGGGAAATCATGCTGGAGATGAAACTTATGGAGCTAAATAATGAGTAACAGCCTCTTGTTGCAATATAATCTTTGGTAGACATCTCAGATTTCATACTGTTCAACAAGTGTTATAAATACAATAAATTTTTCTTGGTAATTCTGTTTGGCATTCCTCTTTAATGCTATTTTATCGTGCCATAATTTCATTAGCCTTTTACTAACTGATTGGTACTTCCTTTTTTCTCTCTGGTCTTTTGATGACACAAAATGTCAATAATTTCTACATCACTATTTCTGCAATGATCTTTCATCACCAAAGTGACACAATGGATAGTTTGCTGTACTTGGAACCACAAGTCCAGAGTTCCAATTCAGTTTTTAATACTACTTAGCTGTATAACACTGGGCAAGTTCCTTAACCTAATCCTGCCTAATTTTCCACATCTATAGAATGCGGATAATCATAACTATCTCTTAGAGTTAACAGGAGGAACAAATGAGAAAATATTTGTAAAAAGCCTTGCAAGTATTAAATTGTAATGAAAAATCTGGATAGTATATATTTCATGGACTCTAAAAGTCATAGTAGAGTTAGTAAACTAAAATATGTGCACAATTTCATCACTTTTCTTTTTTTTTTCCTCTTTTCTTCCTTCTTTCCTTCATTTCTTTCTTCCTTTCCTTCCTTTCTTTCTTTCCTTCATTTCTTTCTTCCTTTTCTTCCTTTCCTTCTTTCCTTCATTTCTTTCTTCCTTTCCTTCCTTTCCTTCTTTACTTCATTTCTTTCTTCCTTTTCTTCCTTTCCTTCTTTCCTTCATTTCTTTCTTCCTTTCCTTCCTTCTTTCTTTCTTTCTTGCTTTCCTTCTTTTCTTTCTTTCTTTTTTTGCTGAGGCATTTGGGGTTAAATGACTTGCCCAGGATCACAGAGCTAGGAAGTATTAAGTGTCTAAGATCAGATTTGAACTCAGGTCCTCCTGACTTTAGGGCTGGTGCTCTATCCACTGCACCAACTAGCTGCCCCAGTTTAATCATTTTTCATTCAAATTTATATTTGGAATAGGCTGGACAGGAAACTAGTTTTAGAATCAGGAAGACAGATTCAAATTCTGCTTCAAATGCTCACTAGCTCTGTATTTCTAAGAAAGGAACTACATCTTGAAGTTTGAGAAATTGAATAGATCATGTGCATAATATATTTTTTAAAGTGGGGTACAGTAAACGCAAGTTGAAAAATCCAAAGACCCTAATTATAGGGCAAGGATTTCCTAGTCACAACAATATAATACAAAAATTGAAAAGCAGTCTGGCAGAAAATAGGTATAGACCAATATCTTATCCTATAGCAATATTATCTTTGAAGGATACATGTCTTAGATGTAAAAATTCCTTGAAATATATTTATGGGCCAGCAAAGATGTATTTTTCACTTTTGGATATGGGTCATTGTAATGTTCTTAGTTCAGTTTTCTGGAGGTCTCTGGACCAGCTTTTGTTTCAGCTTAATAATCACCACAAGAATAGCCAGGTGTTAAAGTCCAAAAATCTTGTCTCCTTGCCTAGGGCCCAGCTAGCTTTCTTGAGATTCTTCAGGAGAATTGGTTTTAGTGGAGAAGTGCAGGAGGCCAGGCCAGCCACCAGGAGCCTGAGCCAAGATGGAATTGACTCTCTCTCTCCTTCTCCCGAGAGCTTGAGCTCCACCTTTCAGTCCTCTGTCTTCTCTGCTCTCACCTGGCTGAGGCTCCCAGCTTATATGCTCTACCCTGAGTATTAACCAATCATTATATCACTAGGATTTGTTGTAAGATTAAATCAATCATACTGAACTTAGAGAACTATTAATCACCATACTAAACTAGATAACCATTGTCTCATCAATTCCACTGACTTAACATCTTGTAAGAATCCTTGTTTCAGAGTTCTGGCCCATAACAGGGTATGTTCATCATTAAATGGAGGATAGGAGGATTACAGAAGGTACATCACATTAAAAAATACTCAAATGCTAAAATGTAAATGAAACAATTAACTGGAAAAAAAAAAAACCTTTGCAGTTTGCCTGATAAAGACTTCACATCCAAAGTATATGAAGAACAGATATAGATTATATTCATGTTTATGAAAAATGGGTCCTATGGAATAATGTTTAAAAAACTATGAATATTCAATTTTCAGAGGAAGAAATACAAACTGATCATTCATGATACTTAAATGTCCCATCTATAAAAATTAATGTAATCACCAACAGAAAAATTCTAAGATTAGTGGATTATTTATATGAAAAAAAAAGTCATTCTACATTATAAATTTTTCATCTGTATCAGGAGATGCATAACATTTTATCATTTGTTTTCTGGTATAGTGATAAGTCATTTCATTCATCAGAGTTCTTTTTCTTTATAATATTTTTGTCAAGTATAAATTTTTAACTCATTCTGTTCACTTTGCTTCTGTTCATAGAATCTTCCCGGATTTATCTGAAACCATCCCCTTCATATTTTCTTACAACACAATTGTATTTCAGCAAATTTGATATATTATCACTTGTTTAGCCATCTCCATTTGATAAGCATACACTCATTTTCTAATTCTTCACTCCTGTAAAAAAAAAAAGATAACTATCTTTTTGAACCCTTTATTTTGCAGTAACTAGGACTAATCCCTTTCATATTTACTTTTCTTCCAACTTCTGCATTTTTATCTTCTCCTTCTGTTTCCCTGTTTTGTGAAATATATTTATTTCCCCAGATCTCTGTGAGTTCTTTCCTCATTTGGTCAGTTTAAATGAGAGGTTTAAAATATAAGAGACACTTAAGATAATGATTCAACCAGTCATCTGGGACTAGGATGGATAGAAGATGAGGGGACAAGGAATAGAGATCATGCCATTTCTAGTATAGATGGCTAGTATTGATTTCAATCTCTTCCCTCACCTTTGCCTTCCTTTTAATGAGGCACAAAGAAGTATTAGAAAATATGATGAAAATAATAAATTGTCAAAAATAAATATTAATTGGATGGTTTTACTTATCAAAATCAGAGGGTAACAGAATAGAAAACAGAAATTGGCAATCTATTCTGTAAAATGAGGATTTGTACAGCATTAAAATGAAGGGATATCATTTTGTGTTACAATTCAAACTGTATGCCTAAAGGGGCTCAACTGCATATTCTCACAATAAACTAGAGAGATTAAAGAGGGAAAAAAAACTCATTCATGCAATATAAAATTATAATTGCTGCTTTTTAGGGTTGAAAATATTTGGAAACAATGGTGGCACCCCTAAATTGGGGAAATGACTGAATAAATCATGGTCTAAAAATATAATGGAACATTATCATTTTGTCTGAACTGAAACAGAAATGAGAAAAACTAGTAGAATAGTTTCTGTTGTCACAATATCGATCAATGAAATGAACAACCATAGCTCTTGAGCAATGGTTTCCAAATGTTTTATTCTTTTCAACAATAACAACAATTAAAAAGGTGATATGAAGCCTTCTTGGTGGGGTGCAGCTTCTTGGGAAAATGTGGCAGTAACCCTAAAGCTACTTGGCCTTGGGAGTACTATAGTTCCACAAACCATGATGTCTGTCTGATAACAATCTGTTAGTCAGTAAAGATAAAGTTTCTGAGACAATAATAAGCAGACCACTCTTCAACATCTCCAAGATCACTCCTCAGTTCCAGCTCTAATCCATAAAATTAGCATGTCAGTGACACAAAGCTCCTGATCTCTCTTTTTCCTGTAAATTTATCTTCTTGCTCCTGTTCTTTGCTAAATTCTTTTGGAACTAAGCCCACTTTAAATGGCATTACAATTATAATAAAATTTGCCCCTGGACTTGGAGATGGATTTGAGCCTGCACTTTCTTTTGAGACACCTAGTGACACTGGTCTGAAATCCCAAACCTTTGGGGTCTCCTTTGAACTGCAATATTTGGTGGCCCATACAGGGAGAATCTGGTCTCCCCTATCTGCACCCTCTCCTTGTCAAGGTGAGACCCCCATTCTTTTCTCATTTCATCCTATAGTTGGTACACTCCAAGCACTAGGAAAAGCTTGTCTGGATCGTGTGGAGTTCCACACTCAGCAAATTTTCCTTGACTGGAAACACCCAAACTTGGAAATTCTTGCGATTCTTAGCATAGTTCCCTCCTACCTAGAGAACATCTGCCATCTTTTCATTCTCCCTAGAATGCTAGAGGAGGCAAAAGGTACATCATGGCTTTTGGCAAAGAACTGAGGAACTTTTGCCACCTTTTTCACCCTCCCTGCAACACCGGAGGTGGTGAAGCCCTATAACAATAGAAATTTTATGAGTTTTGACAAAATGGGACAGTCCTCTAATTAAGATAATGATACAACCAGTCATTTTGTTTGTGTCTGTCTCAGTGCAAAACATCTGTGTCATATTTGTTCTGTGTGCTAGATTTTTTTACCTGAAAAGATTCGAAATGCAGCCAGCAAGGAAAAAACTTGTAGACTGTAATTGGAACATGGAGAAAGATTTCTCCCACACACACCCCCCACTCCGGCCAAGATCCCAAGATCATAGAAAACACTTTAATTGATAGGTTTTTTTAATTTTTTATTTTCAAAATATATGCATAGTTTTCAGCATTTACCATTGCAAAACCTTTGTTCTAAATTGTTCTCCTTCCCTTTCACTTCACACTACCCTAGATGGCAAGTAATTTAATATATGTTAAACATGTGGAATTTTTCCATACTTATTTCCACATTTATCATGCTGCTTAAGAAAAATCAGATAAAAAAGGGAAAAAATGAGGAAGAAAACAATGCAAGCAAACAACAAAAAGAGTGAAAATGAGATGTTGTGATCCATATTCAGTCCTCCCAGTCCTCTCTCTGGGTGCAGATGGCTCTCTCCATCACAAACATCTCATTGTTGAAAGGAGCCAAGTTCATCAGAATTGATCATCATTTAATCTTTTTGTTGCTATGTACAACAAACTCCTGGTTCTACTCACTTCACTTTGCATCAGTTCATGTCAGTCTCTCCAGGCCTCTCTGAAATCATCCTGCTGGTCATTTATTACAGAACAACAACATTCCATCACATTCATGTACCACAACTTATTCAGCCATTCTCCAACTGTTGGGCATCCAGAGTGCTCATTCTTAATAGGAAGATTTTAGTTCTCCTAATAGTTTAGTTTATTCCTGCTTTTGAAGAGCATAGGATCAATCTTTTCTTACAACTAATGCCTTTTTGAAATATTTATCCATGTCTTTGTCTCTTTCTTTGGTCTGGATATAGAAAGCTTTAATATCCTATAGAGTATCTTATTGACTTTCTCCACGTTATCATTATCCAGTCTCCATTGCAGAATTAAGAATGAATACAATGTTACAAAATTTGTCTGATGAGCACAGTATATTATGGGATTATCACTTTTCCTCTCAGAAATGCACCTCTTAACTATGTCCCAGAAAATGCTGGCTAATGTTGAACTGCAATCCATTGGAATACTTAAATCTTTCATTCAGATGGCTGAAATTTGTTTCTCCCCAAAGGAAAAGAGAGAGAAACTTTTGTATCAAATCTGTATACTTAAGAAAAACATGTTTCATCCCAAGTTCTTTTGGAGTAATCTCTTGCTTTTCTGTATGTCCAGAACAAGTTTTCTACTTATTCATTCCAGAATTTCCTCCAGAAATCCGAGTAAATTTCAATCACTCCTATATACTGCCCTAATGTTGTATTTGTAAATTGCGTCTTTGAACTTGTAGAAGAATTTAGATATATCTCTATTGAATTCCATCTTCTTAGAGTGACATCAGTTTTACCATGTTTCATGATAGTTTTTAATATTCACTTTTGCAAAATACCATGTTTCAATTTTTTCTTTTTCTCACACATTACCTCCCTCTTCAAGATAGCAAGAAATGCAATTCAGGTTAAACATGTGCAATTCTTCTAAAATATTTTCATATTCATCATGCTATGCAAGAAATATCAGATAAAAAGGGGAAAACCATGAGAAAGAAAAAACAGAAGCAAATAAACAGCAACAGAAAAAAACAACAGTGAAAACACTATGGCTTGATACATACTCATTCTCCACAGTTTTTTCTCTGGATCCTGATTTCACTTTCCAATACAAGTCTATTAGAATTGTCCTGAATCGCTTCATTGTTGAAAAGAGCCAAGTCCATCCCAGTTGATCATCACATAATCTTGTTTGTTACTGTATACAGTGTTCTCTTGGTTCTGCACACTTCACTTACCATCTGTTCATGTAAGTATGTCTGGGCTTTTCTGAACTCAGCCTCCAGCACAAATGTTCTAATGTTTAATGATCACCCTCTTCTAGAGAAAAGCATGTCCCATTGAGCTCAGTGAGAAGCTTTATTTCCATTGGGAATGCTCTGATGGAAAGTGATCATTTGTAAGGTAGAGACAACATGACCTACAGACAAGGCAAAGGATTCTAATTGAAGGAAGTCCATAGGACAAATCTATCATTTCCACCATTTTTTATACCTCTGGGTATAAATTAACAAATTGACAAGACCACTAAATAGGACCAGGATCTCTCAAAAACTTTCTATATGGATAGGAATAGGGGAAAATTTAAAGATCTGCATAAAGTTAGTCATTTTAGTTTTCTTAACAGCAGTCTTCATCTTAATGATCCAGGAGTCACTGGACCTGTCTTGGAGTAAACCCATAAGAATTAAGGCCTGAAATTGATGTTAAACAAATATAATCAATAAGCTCTGACCTGCCTGAGATACTGCAAATGTCTAATGGTTATTTCTTATAGTATTGTGCAGGCCAGCATAATATTGTCTTTGTACCTTGGTGGGAATTGTTCTTACTCTTACTCAGTTTCAAAGCATTTCACCAGAACTCTCTCATCATTTCCCAGCTATATCATGATTTCAATTTTTTGAAGTATAATATGGTTTTGGAGCAGCTCCAGGGCACACTGAGCTCATAAGTAATTAATATTGTATTAATATTGAAATAGTAATTCCTACTCTATAGCAATGCCTCTAAGTATTATATCCATTGAGTTTTGTCTTTTCCTACCTTGGTGCCAAACAGGATTTTACATATGCAGATTTCATAAAGGAAATACCATAACAAATGGCGCCCAACGTGGGGAACAAGAAACAAAGAAGTAGCAGTGCTGGAGAAGTATAGGATCCTCCCTGGACAGTTTTTCTAGTACCTCATGGGGAAGGAAAGGGAGAAGAAACCCAATAAGATTTTTTCAGTTGGGGTAATTAAAATGGGCCAGCACATCAAAGGGCCAAGCTAGGAGACTGATGACAGACTTAATGAAAAACACCTACTCTGACTACAATTCTACTTCTCTGCTTGTCAGAAAGCTTGCCTCCATGACATCTCACGAGATTTAACACTTGCTATAGTGTCTCACTCTGAAACCATCCAGAGGAATAGTATTGAAAAGACTTTCACAATGCTGTTCGTATTCCTTAGCATGCAGACTCAGATTTACAACCACTGCACAAATTTACTGACCATGTGATTATGGGGGGAAATAATTGTGTTCACATAAAGCAAAAAATGGGAAATTGTTAAGGACCGTGCCTAAGTGTGAAGGGATAGGTCAACTCTCTGAAAGCCCCCACAACTATGAATCATAACAAACTTGAAAGAATTGCAAATCAATATTTACTGGCAAAGATATTGCTTATGAATTGGGAATGAAATAAATCAGAGGCAAGAGGAAAGAGGAGAGAGATCAGAGAATGCAACTACCTCTCTATCTTCTTGTATTGTTATCTTCTCACATGAAGAAATCTATTCTGCTGGTCAAAATTAGATCCCCAGCAGCTACTAGTAGTTTGCTCCTGTTACAAAGTCTAATTGTAGCTCCAGTGTATTTGAATTGTCTTTTTTTTGTTTCTTAAAAAATATTCTCTGTGATCTGGATGTTTCAAAATTTATCAATAATATTCCTATGTGCTTTCCACAAAGGATCTTGTTGAAGTGGTGATCAATGAATTTTTCCTATTTCTACTTTCTTCTTAGGTTCTATCACTCCAAGAAAATTTTCTTGAATTATTTCTTCCATTATTGTACCAAGATTCTTTTTTTTTGGTTACAACTTTCAAGGAGTCCAATTATTCTTATATTTTTTCTTCTTGATCTGTTATTTTTGCTTAAAATGTTTCATATTATGTTCTATATTTTCATTCTTTATGATCTGTTTTGTTATGTCTTGGTCTCTCATATCTTCACTGGCTTCCCCTTGCCAAATTCTAATTTTTGAAGAGTTATTTTCATCTTTGAGACTCTGTATCTTCTTTTTAGTTGGATAACTTTCCCCCATAATCTTCTTGTTTTTCTTGGATGGTTTTTTAAAAAAAATTTTCTTCAATATTTCTCATTTGATTTTTAGATTCCTTTTTTCATTTCTATAATATCTTTTTTCATTTCTTTCTGCTCAGGAAACCATTTCATGTTACTATTTGGAGATAGAACCTTTTTTATGGTCTTCCCTCTTTTAATAAAGAACCAACGCAAAGGCCCAGTACTTCCTTCTCTACTTCATTTACTAGGTAGCCACTAGATACATGGTAGCTCTTATATAAATAACATTCAGAGAGTACCCTTTAAACATGACATATTATTCTTAGTATATACTTTGTATTAAAATTTGCTCTTTAAAGTTTTCTTGGTGTTCCTGTGGGACTGCACAAGGATCATATAGAATTTGGGGATAAAGATGCAGGCTAGCAAGCCGGTACTGGAGCTTAAGATGGAGAAGATCTCCATGACTACCATCATCTTCCCCTTGGTGCTCTGGTATGTGAGGAGAAAGGAGACCCGGACACTGCAGAACACCAGCATGCTGAAGGTGATGAACTTGGCTTCATTGAATGTATCAGGGAGATTTCTGGCAAAAAAGGCCATGGTGAAACTTGCCAGGGCCAAGACTCCCATGTAACTCAGGACAAAATAGAAGGCAATGAGGGAGCCCTCATTGCACCCCAGAATGATGTGCTCCTGGTCAGACTGTGTGTCTGCCTCTAGGAATGGGGGAGAGAGCAGCAGCCAGATTGCACAGAGCCTTGTATCAAGGAGCAAAAGAGAACAAAATAAATGGGTGCTCTGGTAGCCACCCATTTCTTGCTCCTGCTGCCTGGTCTGGTGGCTCTGAAGGCCAGAACCACAATGATGGTTTTGGCCAAAATAGATGAGATCGCCACCGTGAACATGATTCCAAAGGTTACTTGTCGAAGGAGACAATACATTGCAGTTGGGCAACTGATGAAGAGTAGAGAGCAGAGGAAGCAGAAGGAAAGGGAGATGAGGAGAATATAGCTGAGATCTCTGATTATGGGGGTGTTTTTTATACTTCACAAAGACCCAGAGAACCAGAGCTGTGAGGAGAGACAAGCAAGCAACTATGGAAGCCAAAGCCATTCCCAAGGGCTCTTCATAGGCCAGGAAGGTCACCACTTCGGGGAGGCACTGATTCCTCTCCTGATTGCGATATTGATCTTCAGGGCATTTTACACACTGATTTGCATCTGAAGAGAACAAACCAAGTCTCAATATTTCAGGCACAGCAAAACTTACCTTTTAGTGGGCCATTAATATTTGTTGAAAAAATACAAATAGCTCCATCTAGTTCCATGGAGATCAGAATCTGGTGTCAGTGGATAGAACAAAAGACTTGGAAGACCTGAGTTTGAATTCTGGCTCAGATAACTTTGTGGCTTTCTGATTATGGGTTAGTAAATTACTTTCTTTATATTTTGAGATCATAGTCTGAAAATAGGGATAATAATTGTACCTACTTCACATAAATGGAAAGAGTTTGGCAAATCTTAAAATACTAAGTAAATTGGAGTAATTGTAACTTGTGACTGACTCTTTGTGATCACATTTGAGATTTTATTGGCAAAGATAATGGTTTTATTTGGTATTTTTCTTCTTCCAGCCTATTTTTTTTCTTGATGAGGAAACTGAGATAAACAAGATTATGTGACTTGCCCTTAGTCACAAAGCTAGTAGGTATTGAAGCCAAATGTGAACTCAAGAAATAGGGAAGTACCTTCCCTACTGCAGGCTCTACTTCATTTACTGGGTAGCCACTAGATACATGGTAGCTCTTATATAAATAACATTCAGAGAGTACTTTTTAAACATGACATATTATTCTTAGTATTATAACAACAAGAATTATAAATGGGTTAGCTCCATGTCATAAAATAAGGTAATGAATTTATTGCTGAATTCATTTTTTGGACTTGGACAATAATCCTTTTAAAAGATTTCTGTTAGAGAGCTTGTAGCTCTCTATTTTTGTGGTTCCTTCTTACAATAAAATGATTCTGTTGTCCTGAATGCATTAGTAGTTCTAGCCTTCTTCTGCAACGTGTGGAGATATGCCCCCCCTACAACTTTTAAACATCTTAATTGAATGTCTTTCCTGTTGATGTTTAGCATATTGATGATCTATTTGTGACATGAAGTCTTCTGGGCTTTCCTTAGATGATCCTTGAGGGTTTTTTTAGGCCTCAGTTATGAATGATGTAAGGATAGGAATCAAAGAAACTGAAAAGATGAGAAACTTCTGAAGGGACATGACAGCTGGTGTGATCCATAGAAATCTAAGGTACCTGGAAGAGGAATCAAAATTGCTCTGTTTTGTACTAGAGGACAAACCTCAAAGCAAGCTGAGAATTGAGAAAACTCTACAGATCAAGGATGAGTACAAGATCTTCCTTCACAGAGATCTTGTTCTTGTAGACACTACTCTAGTTCTATTTTAATTTTATCCATTTTTATCCTTTTCTATTTGTCAGAAGTAATTCCCCAAATTTTTGCCTACATGTCTTGGTTTGACAGGTTAAATAAAGTATTTTAAAATTTTACTTGCATTTTCTGCAAAATCATAGTTTTATGTTCAGTAAATTTAGATCTGGGCTTGAAACAGATCATTGTCTACTAGGAAGGCAGGAAGTTTTCTGAGTAACAGAAGGATTTGGTATAGGGAGATTGATGCTTTCTTGGCAACCATTGTGCACCATATAAGATAAACATCCAGGAGGAACAGCTGAGCTGAATTGAAAAATTCACTGAATTGCAACTCATTCCAGCCCTCATCAATAACCATGTTACTGTCTTGGTCACTTCATCTTTCTCATCTCTTAAATTAGTAGGGAAGTATTTATATTACATCACTGCTGTCTTGATGGAAAAGACTCATTTGAAACATTTTATTCCTATATAGGTGTAAGAAATCTGTCTATATAGGCGCTCTTTTCAGAAATCTCTCCCTCAGCAATTGAGTACAGAGAAACTTGGCAAGAAATTCCTACTTTGTGGATCTCAAACCCTCATATCTCTCTAATGTTGATCACTTTGGACCTTCAATATCCTTGATCATTCTGACCTTTCTTCTAGACTTCTCTTGGCCTCTGGGTATCATATTCCAAAGGTAATAAATTTCCTGTGTCTGACTGTAAGTAGGACACAGTATGTGGTTGGAAATGTGCCTGTCTGGGCAGGGATCACAGTTAAAACAGCAGATAGGCCCTCCCTCCTGGGCTTTCTTCTGGAATCCAGGACCACAGACTTTACTGCATCTGGACTGAGGAGGCTGCAAAGGGAAGTAGCCAAACGCTTTTGAGATAGTTATCCTGATAAAGTTTGGATCAATTTCCTTGCAAAAGAGACCCACATAACTAAAGGCCTGAAGAGTTGGGTTTCTTCTCAACTATAGAAGACAGGATGCTATTAGGGTTAAAGCAATCTGGGTGAGGTTTTAATAAAGAACCAATGCAAAGAAATAGACAAAAAATAGAATATGAAAGATAAAAGATTCCACTAAGAAAATTGGAGCTACTAAGGGAAAGTTTCATGCCAACATGGACATGATAAAAAAAAAGTTACATATTTAATAGAAGCAGAACACAATGGAACTATATAAGGTACTATCATAAACAATAACCATAATGTTGTGGCTGCTCTAAAGAGCCAGATATCCTGGAAAATGAAACAATATGTTCCTTAGTAAGCATTGCTAATAATAAGGCTAGTGGAGGTAAAAAGAATTCTAGCCAAGCTATTTAAAACTCTGAAAGATGCGACTCTTAAAATTCTGGACACTGTAGGACAACCAATTTGAAAATCACAATAATGGACATAGGAGTGAAAAGATCAGTTTACATGTTAGTTCTAAAGATGGATAATTCCCAGACAATTCAAGGCACTGAGCAACTGCATTCATTTCACATGTTGGCAAGGTTATAATTAAGACCTTTCAAGTAAGGTTGCAGCAGCAACTTGGTTTTCAAAAGAAATCGAGGAATTAGAGATCAAATTGCCAACATTCATAGGCTATGGATAATAGAAGAAGGTTCCAAAAAAACACCTAGTATGTCTGCTTTATTTACATTGACCATGTTACTCATAACATGTGTGGCAAGTCCTCAAAGAGATGGGAGTACCAGAGCATCCTACTGAAGCCCAGGAACATGAATGTGGACCAAGAAGAAAAAAGATACAACAAACATGCAACAGCTGTTTTTGGTTTCAGATTGGAAAAAAGATTATGATCAAATTGTATACTTTCTCTTTATTTATTTAATTTATATATAGAATAAGTTATGAAAATAGCCTGACTGGACAAAAGAAAAGCTGGAATCAAGTTTTTCAGGAGAAATCTCAAAGGTCTCAGATATGCAGACAATACCTTTTTGATGACAGAAAGGGAAGAAGAATTAAGAAACTTCTTCAAGAAAAATCAAATTGTTAGTCTTAAAAATGAAAAGTAAGAACTTTCCACCAATGAATAGGAAATTAGAGCAATAATTAGGAGTTACTTTGCCCAACTTTATGCCAATAAATTTGATAGCCTAAGTGAAATGGATGAATACCTTCAAAAATAAAGGCTGCCCAGGTTAACAGAGGAGGAAGTAAATTGCTTACATAGTCCCATTTTAAAAAAAGAAATAGAACAAGCTATTAATCAATTCCCTAAGGAAAAACCCCAGGACCAGATAGATTTACATGTGAATTCTACCAAACATTTAAAGAACAATTAACTTCAATGCTATATAAGCTATTTGAAAAAATAGGGAATGAAAGAGTCCTACCAAATTCCTCTTATGACACAGACATGGTACTGATACCTAAACCAGGTAGGACAAAAACAGAGAAAGAAAATTATAGACCAATCTTCCTAATGAATATTGATGCAAAAATCTTAAATAAAATATTAGCAAAAAGATTACAGAAAATCATCTCCAGGATAACACACTATGACCAAGTAGGATTTATACCGGGAATGCAGGGCTGGTTCAGTATTAGGAAAACTATTAGCTTAATTGACTATATCAATAACCAAATTAACAAAAACCATATGTTCATCTCAATAGATGCAGAAAAAGCATTTGATAAAATCCAACATCCATTCCTATTAAAATCACTTAGAAGTATAGGAATAAATGATCTTTTTCTTAAAATAATCAGTAGCATCTATTTAAAACCATCAGTAAGCATCATAGTAATGGGGAAAAATTGGAACTATGCCCAATAAGATCAGGAGTGAAACAAGGTTGTCCACTGCCACCATTACTAGTCAATATTGTATTAGAAATGCTAGTTTAGGCAATAAGAGATGGAAAAGAGATTAAAAGAATTAGAGTAGGTAATGAGGAAACCAAATTATCACTCTTTGCAGATGATATGATGGTATACCTAGAGGTACCTCTCGTCAATACTTCCAAGACCTTAAACTAATTATGAGGGAGAAACACCAAGCTCTAATTGTAATGGAAACCTTGCTGTGCAGTTTTTATGGTGTCTTCACAAAAAAATCACTTCACAAAGCACTAGTTATCAATTACAGAATGTGAAATACCGTCTTTATTTTTATGATTTTAAATGTGATCTTTTCCATGTGCAATTGTTCCATGTGTTTAGCTGTAGTTTATGCATTATATTCACCAAGCCCATACTTTAAGGATAAGAATTAGTCTGATAAACTTGATGGTCACCCCTAACTAACAAAAGAAAACTGGACAGAGCCTGGTTTATTTATGGGGATGTTTGAAAATGTACAGTGTGTCAGAGGATCCTAAGAAGATGGCAGAAAAAGAACATTGCTCCAAAAGGAATGTAGAGCAGCAGAAATAAACAAAAGTCAAGGTAAAGCAGTTGTTCTCCTGAGGTAATCCAAGGAGAAAAATCTAACCTCCAGGAGGAAGTTTGGTCCAAGTGAAGAATAAACATCTCTGTGGAATCCACAAACAAGAAGCCCTCAGGGCAGCTGGGACTGGGAGACAGCTCCTCCTTAGAAAATTTCTTCTCCTGGATGATGTAGGGGTCTGATGGCCCAGTAGGACAATGAAGGACCTTCCACCCTCAAGGGCATCAAGCACAGTTGTGGGCAAGGCTGGGAAGAAGGAGTTTCACTGCTGAGTGCAGAAGCACAGAGGTAGGGACCCTATTGACTACACTTGCAGGTAAGCAGAAAACCTGGTCTCCATACTAGGAAAAGGAGGACAATTAAAGTTTGCAGCATCAGAGAAAGGACCAAAGAACTTGATTACTCTACTAGATGCTAAAAACAAAATAAAACAAAGAATATAAACAGTAAAGTTAAGCATAATCTTGAACTGTAACAACCACCATAAAATGGATATTTAATGAACTGAAATGCTTTCGGATATTTGTAACAAAAATATCAGAACT